>NW_027397072.1:74760666-74901722 GCF_003265705.2 Callorhinus ursinus
TGTAAAGCACTTGTTGAACTGAGACCTGCAGGAGGAAGTTGATAGACTGTTTCCCCAGTCCTTCAGAGATGTGGTTGCTTCCCTGTGCACCAGGCTGGACTGCAGAGGATGAGGGCTGCAGCTCCCCCCTGGTGTTGGGAGCCAGTCTTGCTCCTTGTTCTAGAGATGAGTGAAAGAGAAGTTATGGCTCCTAGTCCCAAGCTTCCCTGAGTATTCCTTCTCTGAGCTCTACTGGGGCAGGCTCCAGGAGCTTTTCATGATTTTCCTCTTCTTGATGGTCTGCAGTTTCACCATGATGTGTCAAGGTGTTTTTCTTTATCCTGGTCTGTACTCAATGACAACATTCCATCTCTTCAATTTTGGAAAATCCCCAGCATCATCTCTTTGAATGTTGTTTCTGTTGTTCCTCCTATTCTGTTTTTATGGAGCTTCTATTAAATATAAGTTTGAGCCTCTCAATATATCCTCAATGTCTTGTAAACTTCATTTATCTAAATAAACTTTCTTTTTTTCTGTCTGTGCTGAATTCTGAGCAAATACCAATTTATCACTTCTCTCTTGTAGAATTTACTCTATTAAATTTTTTTATTTCATCAATGATATTTTTATTTCCAAGATTTTAGTTTTATGTCTCTTAATTTATTTCTTCTTTTTTATAATTTGAAAAACCTCATTGCTATTTCTTCTTTTACTCCTTTTACCTCCTTTACCTGAGTAGCATTATTCTAAACTTGTTTTCAGACCTCTGTTATTTTCGTTTCATTTGGAGTAAATTTATTTACTGATTATTGATTATTTAGGCTATTTTTCTGAGGGTTTGTAATTTTGTTTGCAAGCTCATTTGGAGTGGAGTTTTGTTCTTTGTCTCTTTTTCTTTGCATGTACCTGTCTGTTCAGCAGGTCGGTTTGCTGGGGCAGGGCGGTTGTTTGTTTGTTTGTTTCCCAGCAGTGTCCCAGGAATCTTGTCTAGGCCCAGATCTGTCGTTTGTGGCTCAGATCTCCTGTCCTGGCTGCAAGGCTGCACTGTTTCACCCTGCCCCTCCAATAAACCGGGGCCTTGAGCAGAGCTGAGAATTATTTCCCCACTTCATTCCACAGGTAGGGAAGCCCCATCCCAACCCCTGGTTTCAGACCATGACTCTGGATCCAGCTATTTTGCCTCCATGGGGGACCTTTAGGCCCCTCTCTCCTGCTAGAGTTGAGCTGCTGCCTGTTTACTAGCTTGTCTTTCCATGTAGCTTCAGGTCCTCAGAGGGGCTTATCTGGTTTTGAGCAATCAGAACTATGTCTTTGTAACTTTCTCATCTCATTGTTTTATCTAGTGCTGCTGTGATTTGGAGTGCAGGAAGGCCTCCAAGCAAGAACTAATTAATACAGCATTGATGGGAAGTTCTGGGGCATGGTCTTGAGCCTTTGCAAGGAGATACAGAGGAAAGGAGGCCTAATGTCCCTGCCCTTCTAGGAGCTTCTGGGACACAGCATTTGCCAAGAAGATCTGGAACACGTCAGCAAGTGCTTGAAGGATGTAAGGGAAGAGACACATGGCTAAAACACAGAGCAGAATTATAGAAACCTCATCATTAAAAGAGACATTAAAAAATCTCCACATCTAGGGGTGCTTGGATGGATCAGTCGGTTAAGCATCTGACTCTTGACTTTGGCTCAGGTCATGATCTCAGGGTCGTGGGATCGAGCCCCACACTGGGTTCCATGCTCAGCGTGGAGTTTGCTCAAGATTCTCTCTCTCCCTCTGCCCCTTCCCTGACTCACTCAATCTCTCTCTCTCAAATAAATAAATAGAATCTTAAAAAAAAAATCTTGTGGAGCCCGGGTGGCTTAGGTCATGATCTCAGAGTCCTGGTCTTGAGCCCCATGTTGGGTTCTGCCCTCTGCAGGGAGTCTGCTTCTCCCTCTCCCTCTGCTCCTACCCCTCCCCCTGCTTGTGCTCATTCTCTCTCTCTCCCAAATAAATAAAATCTTAAAAAAAATAATCTTCACATCTTACCTCTGCTTCCCTGCTGCATGATTCAAGCTCTAACATCACAGCAAGGGATGATCCACACTACATTTGAACACCTCCAGAGAGGAGGAGCCACTGCCCAGCAAGGCAGCTTTTTGTATCTCTGCATAGCTGTGTTCTTATTCCCTTTGCAACCTGAAATCCGTCCCCCTTTAGCTTCTTCCCAGTGAGGTTCATCCCTCCCCAGGGAACCATACCGAAAAGTTCAATCACTCTTCCATCTGGCACATGTAAATGCTCAATAACCGCTCTCTACAATTATTATTTCTGAACACCATTAACCCAGCCAGCTCCCTGTACACTTCTTGCCCCGTTGTTTTCCAGCTCACCCCGAGGCGTGATGTGGTTTGGCAGTCTGGTTCTGCTGCCCGGAGTTTTCAGATGCTATAGTAAGACCACTGTTACGTTTCTCAGAACAGGAAAAGGGTCCACGACTGCACTCCATCCTGCCCATGCCACGGTGTGTGCCCCTTGCTCACAGAGGGAAAGAAAGGCTCCTGAAGCCACGGGCAGCTCAACCTTTCTTTTCTCAAACCAAAGCAGGTGGAGGATCCTGGGGTTCAGGAAGCATTCCTTGGGAGCAGTTAGAGACTGAAGTTCTGGGGCCCGCCATGGACAGAAAGACAATGGCCTGATGTTGCATATGCAAGTAATAGGGTCCCCAGACCCTCAAGTTCCAGCATCAGGGCACTAAGGTGGGTCAGGGGGTAAGAAGATAGCCCAGCCAATATCTCTCGGCCCTACAAGGAACACTTAATATGTTCCTCTCCAAATAATAATAATGATGGAAAGGTGTTCCCAGGAGTGACTTTGGACTTCTGGCTGGACCATTCTAGGGTTTCATGGTCCAGCACTGAAATCTGAAGTACCGTGTGAGTTATGTCTACGGGCCTGGTGGCAAAGTCTTTTGGATGCTGAGAAAATAAATTCAGCCCAGAAGTCAGCTCCCATGTGGCTAAGTGTTGAACTCCCGTAGGTGTGGTCATCCCCTTTAATGTTTGAAGGTTAGAAGGAGAGGAAGGAGAAAAGAAAAGAAAGGGAGGAGGAAATGGCCATTTTAGAAAGCCTCCGAGAAAATCTTCAAGTACTAATGCATTCTCACAGAGTCATAGCATGACTTGCTGTCAGGGCCAATAAAAATCTCAAAGCCAGCCCTGAGTATGGGTGTCAGGAGGGCTCAGGGCCTCTGAGGCTAGCAGGGCTGGGACAGGGGTCTCCTGGAGCCCTTGCAGTAGCAGTGCTTCATTTGGCGGTGCCAGTCTGTGATTCTCCACAGGCAGAAGGGACTGATGCTGCCATTTTTCCAGAGCCGAGGTGCTGGGGCTGCTTATTACATTTACAGATTCACGAGAGAAGGTATGTGTTTTATAAATGGAGCGAACGCCTTATGTTTCTGATTGATGGGCCATCAGTTGCACAGTTGTTGGGCAGTGATTGATTTTCCAACCCAGCTGCTCCAGCTGTGCCACAGATGCTCCTTGTCTGAAGTCAGAGGGCTGGTGTTGTAAGCCATAGAGAAGATCCTAATTGGAGTGATCCCTGAGAAATCGGCCATTGTAATGGCTAACAGCCATTAATGTGGGGCTTTGCTTGGGGTGCTAAACCACAAGCTCTCCCTTGATAATTGCCATTCCCAGCTGGATAGGTGCCATTTTGAAACTCACAATGGCGTAGTGGGGGGCTGAGCTGAAGTTTACTCTTGCACGGTTTGTGGAAACAAAACTCTTTTTTTTTTTTTAAGATTTTATTTATTTATTTGACAGAGAGAGACACAGCGAGAGAGGGACCACAAGCAGGGGGAGTGGGAGAGGGAGAAGCAGGCTTCCTGCCGAGCAGGGAGCCCGATGTGGGGCTCGATCCCAGGACCCCGGGATCATGACCTGAACTGAAGGCAGACACTTAATGACTGAGCCACCTAGGCACCCCCAAAACTCTATTTTTTTAAAATATCTTGTTTTAAAGTTCAAAATTAACCCATGCTTATTTTTAAAGGTCTTAAAGTATATAGAAAGATAAAATCAAGAAAGTCAGCCACATTCTCACAGTCCATAGACAACCATGGGTAATATTTTGATGTATTTTATTTGGCTTATTTTATTATATTTGAGTGTGACACAGCCACACACAATTTTTTTTTTAAGTTGGGGACATACTTTAAACAGAATTCCATGCCATACTTTTTATCTTTATGTTACAATTGGAAACTCAACATATGCCTTTAAATTACAAATTAAATTTCTGAACACACAAATGGAGTGAGCTGGATTGTAGCTAGAGAAAGGCCTGTTCAATAGCAACATGGGGTGGAGATGAGACCATGGCAGATCCTGGGGAGACCTGGCTTCCAGAACCTTTTTTGCCCTGGCCTTGCTTCTGCTAGGTGCCTAACCTATAAAACAGTGACATTAATTCCTGCCTTACTTCTCTCAAGGGGCTGTGCAGTGCCATGTTGTGCAAGCGCACTGGAATCAAGGCATGCAATAAGGGGGAAAGGATATCATTATTAAGAAAAGAAAACTTTCTAAGCATATTAGTTGCATCCATCTGTAGAGGCTGGTCAATTAGAAATGACCCTATTTCATTAGAGCAGACCGATGGACAGCACAGCACCAGCCCTTCCTGTGGGTTTTTACTGCGGAGGTGAGGTAGGCACAAGAGCACCTTTTATAACTGCAGGTAGGGCTTGGACCAGGTGTTCCCTGGAGGCTTCTTTGAGCTCTGACACCTGCCATTTGGCATCCTTGAAAGGGTTAATATAGCATTTCTTTTAAAGCCTTTGATGGAGAACTTTGCACTGCTCCCCAAGTTCTTCCCCCTCGGATCCACAGAAGAGGAACTTTCTGACAGCATTCTTTCACACGCCTGTTCCAAACACTTGAGTTGGCGTTGTGGGTGGGGCAAACCAGTTCAAAGCTCTCAGGTTCCCTTGAGGCCCAGAGGGATGATTGACCGCACACACAGGTGATGCCTCTTGTCAGGGATGCTGCCTGGGTGGCACAGGGGTTCAGAAGGCCCCTCCAGCTGGGGGTCTGGGTAAGGCAGTGGAGGAGCCTCTCTGGCTACCGCCCTCTTGTGCCCAGGAGACCCATGGGGGGTAATTCAGTCGAGGATTTCTGTGGCCAGTGACCTCATCCAACACCCAGGCCGGGATTGGGCCCACTTCTTTATAGCCCACCTATATAGGACTACTGGTGGCCTAACTGTGGCCTAAACTTTAGTGCCATAATTTGAAAAGAGACCAAAAATATCACCTCTAGGACTTTTTATTCCAGGAGAGGAAATGAAACTCCTAGGAGCTCCCTCTTGAGCTTCTGAGTTCTGGTCCCTGGGCCACTCCATGTAGACTTGATGTTTGCCTAATAAAATCCTCACAGCAACTAGCATGGGGGTTCACAACCTTGCCTGCACATTAGAATCGCCTGACGTTCCAGTCCAGCCCAGTCAGAGCCAACTCTCTCAGGGTGTAACCCAGGCAGTGGTTTCAGATGCCTCCAGTGTGCTGCCAAGGTTAAGAACCATTGGTGGGAACATGACAGCTTCAGAGAATGCAGCCCAGTGCCCTCATTTCCAAAGTGACAAGACTGAGGAGGTGACGGAACATGTTCCTTTGAGGCCACAGTTAGACGAGGGCAGGTCCAGGTCTGGGACTCACATCTTTGAAGCATTCTGCCCCGAGTGTGGGCTGATGAGTGACTTCTATCCATGTGGCAGCAGCTGTAAAACCAGTGAACAACCCTGCTATAGTAAACCGCTGGGTTGTCCTAAGAAGAGCCCATCCTGGAGTTTTCTCTAAGCCCTGGTGCTGTGGCTGAACTGAGTAGCACTAGTGACCCTAGGGAGGAGTCACACCTTGGCAGAGACGCCTAGAGGAGATATCGCCATAGCTCCCCTATGGGGAGCAGGGGAGCAGGCCCTGCCTCACTGCAGGATGGGAGACTGGATAGCAAAGAAGCTGGGAGTGGGAGCACCTTCTCCCAGTTCTTCTCCTGCTGTGGCAGCAAGATGCTCCTAGCCTCCTGGGGCTCCCTTTTCCCAACTGCAATAATATGGCCTCATTTGTATACTCTTAGGTTTACTACTGTGTTTTCAGGAAACTTTCCCTTCTGGTCCTCACAGTAGTGCTACAGAGAAGGAGCAGGAGACTCCGTGAGAAACTTTACAGCCCTTGCCCCAAAGCAAGAACATCTTAGAGCCCACTTTCACCCCCATCTTTAGTGTTTTCTGGAAGTTTCCAAGGAGGACCTTGTGTAAGCCCATAAACCAATCTGTTGGTATCAGACTCCGAGCACAACTCACTGTCCTTCCTGCCCAGCTTCTAGGCAGGTGGTGCTCACCCCTGAGCCCCATACCCAGGCAGTGTCAGTGGTGAAGGCGCTTTCTGCATAGCCCCAGGATGCTGAAGCACCCTCAGCCCCCCATATCCGTGCTGCTCTTGGCTGCCCCAGACTTGAGGAGGTCTGTTGGGCCCCAAGTGCCTCCTAAACCTTTTCTGCAGCTTCTTCTGACCCCCTCCAGCCACCCCGTCTTAGCCAGCCTTCTGGTTGTTCCTCCTACCCCCAGCCTTCTCTCTGGCCCATTGTCCACCTTGACCTTTAGAGCTTCTGTGACCTACTGGAGTAAATCCCTCTTTGCTGCGAAGTGTGAGGGAGGACTGCCCTGGGGGCAGGGTGTGGCAGCCAGGAGGGGCATCACCATGAACAGCTGCCCACCACCAACTCTTGTTACACAGCTGAGGAAACCAGGGTCAGAGTCCCGGAGCTAGGAAGCCACAGGCTGAGAAATGCATCCTCAACCTCCTGAGCCTGGTGTGGAGCAGATGGCGAGAAGAGCGCATGCCAAGCAAAGGGAGGCAGGTGCCCTGAAGCGCGAGGGAAGCGCAGGCCCCGCTGGCGGCTCTGGGCCTGGGCCGCGCCAGGTGCGTTGCGGGCGCAGGTGTGGGTGCGGACACAGGTGCGGGAGCCAGTGCGGGTGTGGGCGTGGGTGCGGGAGTGGGCTCAGGTGCGGGTGCCAGGGTGGGTGCCAGTGCATGCGCGCTCAACATGCCCACTCTATTAACAAAGGCCCCGCACCGGGGCCGCCTCCCGGAGGCCAGCAGCCTTTGAAGCCCCCAGCCGGGATTATTTAATATAATGAACAGTGCAACTCGACCCATCAGAGACATAAATTTCCAGGTGTTTTAAATTTGTTTTCCCGTCAGAATGGTAAATGGCGGATAGTAAAAGTCGCCACCGG
The DNA here is from genome assembly GCF_003265705.2 of Callorhinus ursinus. NCBI lineage: Eukaryota > Metazoa > Chordata > Mammalia > Carnivora > Otariidae > Callorhinus > Callorhinus ursinus. The sequence continues at coordinate 74,767,919 of NW_027397072.1, forward strand.
GTCGAGGCTGTCGGCGCGGGGCTGGCCCTGGCAGTGCCGCAGCCCCTCTCGGGTGGGCTGGCAGCCCCCACAGCCCAGCGCCCACCAGAGGCGGCGGAGTTCCTGGGCTCCCTGGACAGGAGTCTCCCAAGCCAGGAAAGGGAGTCTATGACAGGGCTGGGCGAAGGTCCTGGGCCCTTAGTTTCCAGAGGGGTCTCGGGGCATCTAAATCTCCTGACCCCCCCAAGGTCTCTGACCCCCCACATCTGTGCAGAGGAACCCACAGCCCCTCCACGCCCCAGATTAATTAGGGTGTGAGGGCCTGTAACACCTACAACGAGGTTTCTTTTGCCCTTGCCAAGTTCAATTATGGGTGCATCTGCTTTCTGATTTTTCCAAGATGGTTTGATTTTTTTTTTTTTTGGAAACACACACCCACACACACACACCCTGAACTACAAAGGAACAGACTGCACAGTAGCTTTTTGCAGAAGGTAAGAGATTCTGACTGCTTTTTCCAGACTCCCACTTTTTGAGATGTGTCAGAATTCATAGGGGGGCTGCTGAGGATAGATATTACTCTGAGTAATTCTGGAGAAATCTGACCCTTCCTCCCACTCCCCACAAGGCCCTTCACCCTTTTCCCTTCAAAGTAATAAAGAATGTCTACTTTTTATGAGGCGGGCTCCCCTGCCTGCTACCCAGAAACCTACTGTGATCCGTCACTTTGAATGGAGAAATCATTTGACATTTATTTCCCGAACAGGAAGCACTGGCTCTAAGAAGGTGGAAACCCTAGAAATTAGTTCAACTTAGAAGATGAAAGTAGGGAAGGCAGTTGCTTCTTACCAAAGTGCTATTCATTCTCTATTTGCTTATGGGCAGGGCCTTCATAGAGACACCATAGGGTCCAGGGGGGAAGCAAACAACTAATGAAACAGCTACATTTGCTCTCAGCAGAGTACCCTCTGCTGGGTCAGCATTGCACGTATGCATGTGCATGTGTACACACGCATGTGTGTCTGTGTTAGTGAAGGGGTGGGGCCAAGGAGGGGATGCAGAGCTGTGAGGCACATCCGGCCGGCTTGTCCTCACAGAATTTGCACACTGGTTACTTGCTGAAATTCACAAAGCTGTACGTGGAAGGGGCCAACCAGAACAGAGCAGAGACAATCACTGGGACTGAGGAATTCAAGAGCCAGAGGTGGGCCATACCCATTCTGGCTCATAGACAGTCAGGGGAGGTCTTCCCAAGGAGCTTGACATTTGGGCCGGGGCTAGGAAAAGGCAGTGGGAGGGGTGAGTAGGAGCCAGGTGAGCAGGAAGGAGAGGCACAGAGGTGGGGGTCGCGTGGGACGACAGTGAGAGATGGCACTGGAAAGACCGAATCCAGGTGGGGCAGGGCCTCAGGTGTCCTCAGAGAGCTGCTAGTCCCCCGTTGCCCTGCTGTTGTGTTTTCAGCCTGGACTGTCTTCCTGATGACATTCCCCCAAGAGCAGGAGAGTGCTTCAGAGGTCAACTTCTGGAAACAGGAAACAGTGATTAGCAAATCAATTAATTTAAGGTCCAGTGAGCCACTGGATTACAAAGAGCAGTTATTTGTTAACTGAAGACAGACCTTGGCCCCTGATGAGAACTCTGATTCTTCAAGAAGGCATACCTAAGAAGAGTGCAGGCCCTACCTATGTGTGAAATTCCAGCCTCCCAGCTCTGCTGATGACAGAAATGACCGTAATAAACCTGGGAGGCCACAAGTCAAACAAATAATTGGGTTGACAAATAGGAGTATAAACAAGACTTTGATTAATGAATTTCCTAATAGTTCTCTGTTTATTGACATTAGCTCAAGCGTGGTCATTAGGCCTGACCATCTATGTTGAATGGTATAATATCTTCCATTCAAAGACTGCTTCGTAGCTTTTTTTCTTGGATGTTTTATGTCTCTGAGTCCTGTCTCCCTGACCGGACTAAGAGCCCCTACTCTGAGAACCTGCTGTCTGCATACTGAATGAAGAGTAAGATCGCAGAGCTTCCTGTGAGCGATAAAGAGTAAAATGAGAGCAGTAAGAAGAGCCTCCAACTTCAGCACCTGAAGGCCTCAGTGCTGGGCTGGGACCTGGGTTCTAGCACCCTTTCACCCTGACTTCTGTTGCCTTTGTAACTAGTCGCTTAACCCTGTTCTGTTTTGATTGCTCCGCTATTGAGGGAGGGAGACCTTCCACAGGGTGATCCTTCTCCTGGTGTTACACGCATTACAAAGAGGGCCACAGTGAGGTGGGAGATGAGGCAGGACGCTGATAGCCCGTATGAGCAAGAGCTCCCCTGTGGCCAGTCTTGGGCAGGACTTAGCTTCTAACACGTCTGACCTTACTAAAGTGTTTTCGGGGACCTCAGCCACCGCCTCCGAAGGCCGGAACCCAAGACAGGGTTTGTCCTGGGAAGGTGCCAGCGTGCCTACAGTTAGTCACCAATCCCTGGCCAGTGCATGCCAGGAGCCACTGTCCTTGTCAACAGCATGGGCCCTGTGGTTCTGAGCCAACATTCCAGCCTGGGCGACTGGCTGCAGCTTTAGCAACTTGGTGAAAAGCGAAAGCAGGAGGAGTTGAAGCTGTAAATACCAGCTGTATTTTTATTGGTCGTCTGCAACTTCAAAGCTTTCCCTGCTTTAAAGGAGACCCAAGCAGGTACCCAGTCGGCTCCCAAGCTCCCGGCCTTGGTGCCTTATTGATTTTCAATGTGGCTTGACTCCCAGGTGGGCAGACTTCAAAAATGGTCTGTATTTTTCTGCTGTCATGTCTCCATCCCTGTTAGTTTCCATCTCCCGCAAGATTTGGGATGTGTTGGAGACCAGCTTTGCTTTCTTCAGCTTTCTCTCAATAATTTTCCCCGGGACAGGATTTCAGACAGCCAGGGTCACTTTTGCTGGGCTTGCGTCTCGCGTTGATCGTACCGAGCCGGACCAGCTGCTGGCAAGTGTGAGGGAGAAGATGCAGTCCTTGCCCTTAAGGGGTTCACCCCTATTGGTCCATCTAAGTGCGTTCTAAGTGTGGCCACTCTGGAAGGTGTGGCCTATGGTGGAGGGTGGGGCCCGAGACCTCCCAGTTTAACACAGATTCTTCAGCCTCAAGCCAGCAAGTGTCTTTTGAGATATCGTGTGCCCAGCTGTGAGAACTAGAACATTCATTAAATGCCTACCGTTGGCAGAGCACTGAGCTTCACTGGTATTTACTGGTGGCTTTACTTAAATCTCATGTGAATTCTATATTGCTCTGGGAAGCAGGTTCTTCTTCTTCTTTTTTTTTTTTTAAGATTTTATTTATTTACTTGACAGAGAGACAGAATGCGCACAAGCAGGGGGAGCGGCAGGCAGAGGAAGAGGGAAAAGAGGGAGAGGGAGAAGCAGGCTCCCCGCAGAGCAGGGGGAGCCCGATGTGGGGCTCGATCCCAGGACTCTGGGATCATGACCTGAGCCCAAGGCAGTCGCTTAACCAACTGAGCCACCCAGGCGCCCAGAAGCAAGTTATTCTTAGCCCCTCTTTATAATGAGTAGGCTGGCTTTGTGGGGTCTTCATGACGACCCCGAGCTCACTTAGCAGGACCTCGCCTCTGGGCTGCTCTTGCTAGCGCACCAGGCGGGCGTGTGTCTGTGTGTCCTTGTGTGTTGTGGAGAAGGAAAGGAAACTGGAAGCTTGCTACCTCATTGACAGTCAAACCTATTCATGTGGCATAAACATGCAACATGAGGCTTCTGTATGTCACTAATAAGAATAGCAAGCATGTCTTGCATGGTGCCAGTGACTGGTCCAGTGTTTCACCAGTGTTAACTAATCCCCATGAGGAAACTGAGGCACAGATGGGGTGGGTAACTCTCCCAAGGTATCACAGTGAGGACATGTCAGCATTGAGATTCACACCCAGAGTGTGTCTTAAACACTCGATTGAGTTTCAGAACTGCCGGAGAGGGACGCCAGCAGTGTGGACTGAGCAGTCCCTGCCACTGAGAGATTCTTCTGCCTGTTCTCCCACACTTGACCTCTTCTAACCCTCCAAAGAGTGGGGAGGCAGTCAGCCAGGCCGTGGTATCAACCCCCAGCCCCGCCCCTTGATAGACGAGGCACAGAAAAGTCAGGTGGGTGCCTATGGTTACCCAGACCACAGCCCAGCCTCCCACCTCGATGCTGAAGGAGTTTCTACAGGAAGGAATGTTGGGTCGTTGAACAGTTGTTTGGTAGAAGTGTCTTGCCTGCACACTGGGGCATACAGGTCCATGAAAACAGTCTCCTGTACAAGCAGTTCCTCTCCATCTACCATGGTCACGGAGTGAAACGGGAATGTGACTTTTGTGACTATAAAAGAAAGAGACAGGGCAGGCTAGGGAGAAGCTGGGTCCAGGTCCAGGGGAATTCCCTGGTGCCCTGGGCACAGGCTTTCTGCTCTGCAGCCCGCTGGCTTAGCCATGCAGGGGGAGAGGCCTTTGAAGTCACAGACCACCAATAAAATTGCAGCTGCCACCAGGAGCTCACAGGGCTCCAGGCATGAGATTTTACATCACCAAGGGGCTGAGCCAGCACCGAGGGGGTTGGAATGTGCCCTGGACTTCTCCTTCCTCTGCAGGAGCCACCAGGGTGCCTCAGCCCCTGGCCATCCCGTCGCCCAATCAATCAAAACTGCAACAAATGTCCATCGCCACAGGGGGACGAGAGAAGAAGCAACTAGCAGGCCAGAGCTGATGCACAGGCAGCAAACAGCCACGGGTCCAGCAGGCTGTGAGTCCAGGCCCGTTGTGGGGACACAGGCAATTCTCTGCTAAGGTGGTGGGGGCCAGAAGGTGAGGCCAGGGGAGGGAGAGAGCAATTAGGGCCAGAGTGGTCATAGAGCAACCTCCCAAGGTTTCAGCGTGGACAGAGACACGCAGGCTAGAATAAAGGAGCACCTCTTTGTCCCTTCTCTGCCCTTGCCCTCCTGCTCCTTTCCTCGATCACTTTTAAACTGATATTTGTATCTGGCCCTGTGCTGGCAGTGGCCCCATCTCCCTTCTTAAGGAGCTCATAATCTGAGACAGGCTTGAGAATGGACTTTGGATCAGGACCTGGAGGAAGAAGGCAAAGGGCAAGGGAACCTGGTCAGGCATCATGGCAGCCCTTGGAGGTATGAGCGCGGTGTGAGGCAGAGTTCACCTCTGGCATCATCCTCCACGCCCAGAGTTTTCTAGTACCCTGCTCCCTTCCTCTTGGGAAGCAGCTGTTCACTCAACCCTTCGGAGGTGTTTGGTGATAGATGGGTTAACTCTTCGAGGGTGGTCAACAGATGATGTCCCAGGGATTGGGCTGAGTAGGGACAGCCATTATCTGGAAGTTGTAGCCAGAAAGAGGAGCTGAAATGGAGACCACACACATAGGAACTGGGCAACGGGGTGGGTAGGGAACGAGGCTGGAGGAGAGAGGAGGATGGGTCAGGGGCTGGGGGCTTCACTGCAGCCTGCCCCCGGACCACAAGCAGCTCTCCCGCCTGGGCACAGGTACTTAAAAGAGGAAACCAATTCGTCCAAAGAAACAGAAACCTTAACAGGAGACTATGGAGTGTGCAAGGGCAGAGAGGCGTGGTGCTGGGAGCATTTTGGTGTCCCTGTTCAGATCACACCTCACAGGTGGCTTGCTCACTGTGCCTCCTCCTCACCCATCCCACCGCTTGGTCTTTTGGGAGGGACCAGCTCGGACCAGGGAGATGACAGTGCTAAGGGAATTTTAGGTCATGAGGATTGGCTCCTGCCGCCTTACAAAGCTTGTTTGTCTTGGACAAGCAAACTCTTCCCTGCAGCTTGTTGAAGTGTGAGAGGGCAGCACCTGTGAGGGGAGGCTGGTGTGAAGGAGGGCAAGTGGGTCCAGATCCGACACACACACACACACACACACACACACTACCCAACAAGGTGACCAAGACTGACTGCCATGTCCTGTTTGGGGCCATAGGGGAAAAACACCATCATTCTGGTCAGACACTAGAAAATGGGGAGCTAGGGGACATTTTTCTACTTTATCCTGAGTGTTGAGCTTTTTGTACCCACCATCAAATCAGTGCTAGACATTTCGCTGGCATATAACAAGGAACTGAGGGACCTGTGTGCAAACAGCTTAATACATGACACAATTCATGCAGCTAAGCCCACATTTGCTTTTTGCTAATTGTTGACAAAGGCATTTAAATGTGGAGAAAATCTCTCTCTAGGAACATTGAACAGGCTGGCTTTTTAGAAAACTAAGTCTATAGAATGTACACAGGAAGGTAAGGCTTGTTTTCTTCAAAGTAGTCACCTAGCCAGGCCAGCATTCACTGGGATGTGCAGGCTCTGCTTCAGACCCTGCCTTGTCACCAAAAGAGGTTGAGGTACCGGTCTGTGAGGACTCAGATACTGCTGAGCGACCCTTGTTGTATGTGGCAAAACACTTGCTCAAACTTTGCCTGACTTAAGAGGGGAGAATATATCCTGCCTAAGGCTGTAGCCATAGGGAAAAGGGTGAGAAGGGGTCAGACTGTTGTGCGTGTCAGGTTGTATCTTGTTGCTTTTACTAAATCTCGTGAGAGTGAGGGGAAATCAGGCTAGCTTAACTGGTCTCCAAGAACAGAGGGTAAGGAATGTGGCTTTCTAAGGTGCCCCTCTGCTGCCTGCAGCCTGAAATCTAAATTGACCGGAGTTCAGTAATTTGGAGGCTGGCCGGGTTGAAAAAGTGTGATATTGTGATTTATGATGAGAAATCATAGTTCCTGGCACAGAGCTCCTGAAACCCTTGAAATTTCCTAAGTCCCGAAAAAGGTAATGTGTGTTTTTTGTTATGTTAATAAGGTGACTTTGGGAATGCCCTAGGTCACCCAAGAGGAACCAACCAAGGGATTCCACGAGGGTTAAATTTACAGTCTCACCACTGGGGAGAGGTGAGGGGCTAGCAGTGAATCCATGGCCAGTGACCGATGATTTAATCAATTGTGCCCAAGTAATGATGCTTTCACCCAACCCCAGAAAGGACAGTCAGAAGAGGTTCCAGGTTGGTGAACACAGGGAGACTCAGGGAGACTGGTGTGCTTAGAGGAGCTTCCGTGCCCTCTCCCCATACCTTGCTCTGTGTCTCTTCATCTGGCTATGATTTGTATCTTTTGCCATCCTTTGTAATAAACTGGTGAACTAGAGAGTAAACTGGTTTCTCAAGTTCCATAAAGCCACTCTAGCAAATTAAATGAACCCAAGGAGGGATGATGGGAACCTCTGATTTCCAGCCAGTCGGTCACAAGCACGTGGGATGACCTGGGCTTGCAGTTGGCATCTGAACTGGGGGGCAGTGTTGTGGGACCGAGCCCTCGGCTTGTGGAATCTAGTGCTATCTCCCGGTAGACAGTGTCAGATTGAGCAGAATTGCAGGACACCTAAGCTGGTGGCAGAGAATTCCCTGGATATGCAGAAAACCCCTGAAACACATTGGAAGTGGGTATCAGAATCATTAAAAAGCCAGCTGCTTCTTGGGTGCCCAGTTGGCTCAGTTGGTTGAGCTCCTGACTCTTGATCTCAGCTGGGGTTTTGATCTCGGGGTCATGGGTTCAGGCCCCACGTTGGGCTCCATGCTGGGCGTGGAACCTACTTTAGAAAAAAACAGCCAGCTGCTTCTGCACCTCAAACGGAAGTAGAAGCTAAGTGGCATTCGAGAATCCATAGATTTGGCAGGAGATGTTCTGCCATACAGCGGTGGGAGCCTGGTGCTCTAGGTGAGCACTTGGCAGGGCCCAGCAATCTGTAAGCAAAAGAACAGCAAGTCGGCTTAGAAATTTTGAATAGGCAAGAGCTTTCGTAGTAGTTTCTTGCACGTGGAATTACCAGAAGCGAAAATATTTCAAAAGCATTTGAAGAAATCATTTTACCAAAGGAACCATAATCCTGTCTTTGAAAAGTTTTGTTCAAGCCTTAAAATAATCCCTGGGGACCTGCTCCTGTACTTGTGGGAAGGAGCCTGAAGAGCCTGAATAACCCTCTGAGAATCCATATTCTCCAGTGACCACACAGCTGTGGCCACGAAGGACAGTGGGCAAGGGAGTCCCTTCTAGGGAGTAGAACAGGGGTTCCATCCATAGAATCAACTTTGGGATGATGATTTTGGAAGCAAAAGCCTTATGTATAAGTATATATTAAGGGTAATATGCACTTAATGCACAAAACTTGAAAAACCGAGATAAATATCACTCCATACCAACCTCCCTCCAACCCTGAAAATAACCTGTTACTCTATCACATTATATGATTTTGATACAAGTCAGGCTTTTTTCTAGGAACATCTATTTATATGTTTACTTGTTTATATATTTATCTGCTAAGAAACTACATTATGCTATATTTACTGTTTTATATTCTACTTTTTAAGCTTAGTATTTTATTATGAATATCATCTCTTTGTCTTAAGTATTCTTCTCAAGCATGATTTTTAATGGCTGTATAATATCCCACTATGCAGAGCTCATAAAGTTGGACACTTAGATTATTTTTTCTATCTTAGGATAAATTCCTTCGCATGGAAATACCAGGCTGCAGGACACAGACATTTTTACAACCTGATACGGACTGCCTACCTCCTCCTAGTGTGGTTTTTTACTAGTTTACACTTCCTCTGGCTGTCTTTGAATGTGCCCATTTTCCCATGCCCTCTACCACACGGGCTGATGCTCACTTTCATCTTGGGGATGATGAAGTCTGAGGCCAGCACTGCCCCTGTGCCGAAGAGCTGTTGCTTGAGTGTTTTGGCTCTGGCCACCCTGGAAGATGGTATACCTTTGCATATTCACACTGAAGATTTTCCTCTGATCATCTCCTTGCTGAAGCCTATGGGTGACCATCAGTGTGACATCTCCAACTCTGTACTCCATTGTTCAGGATGGTCCTGTGGGTCCTTGTACCATCTGCAGAAATCCCAGCTGCTCTCTGAAGGCAAATACCCAGAAAGAAGAGATACCCTAGGGTCTGAGCACACACGGAAGCAGGAATCATCCAGCCACAAATCCTCTAGTGCTTACTTGAAAAAAAACTATGCGGCACCTTTCCTCATTAATACTCATCTCCACAACTACCGGATTGCTCTTTCCAGTCTGATGACCTGCTGTCATCACCAACAGATTTCTGATGACAAAAGTAGTCCTTGTTCTTGGTAGGAATTAAAAAAAAAAAAAGAAAAGATGTAAAGAAGAAAATAAAAGTCAGACGTGACCTCCAGGGAAAAAAAAAAAACCCACACTGTTGACGTTTTGATGTATACACTTCCAGAATTTCCTTCTCTACATGTTTTTTCTCAGAACTGAGATTGTCTAAGTGTACAACTTGCTTTAAACATTATAAAGAGCTTCAAAATGATCAAGATTTGTCATAAACATTTATAATTGCTGCATAATATTCAAACACAAGTATTCTAGAATTTTTTGGCACCTTCCCCTATTACTGCATGTTTAAGTGTTTCCAACTCTTTTATAACAAAATCTGTATGCTTCATAAGTATCTTTGTGCATAAAGCTTGTCTTCATTTGGATCATTGCCCCGTAATCAATTCCCGTATGTGGAACTGTGTGTGTTTCGAAAGGAAAGATGCATGGCTACAGGTGATATGGAGGAAATATTACTTAGGGAAGACTATCTGTCTGTGGGCCACATCCCACCAGACTGAAATTGAGGATCAGCCGGATAATGTATGGGTCACTGTCAAAGCCCTCCAAAGATGTCCAGGATGGACTCCCCTGATCCTGTGATTGTTGTTACATGGTAAAAGGGATTCTGCAGATGTGAGTTGGTTAAGAATTTTGAGATAGGAGTTATCCTGGATTATCTGGCTGGGCCAGTGTAATCACAGAGGTCCTAGTTAGGGGGAGACAGGAGGGTCAGAGTTATAGAAGGAGCTGTGACAACAGAAGCAGAGTTCAAAAGAGAGAAAGGGAGATTTGAAGACGCTGCACTGTTGACTCTGAGGACAGACAAGGGGGCCATGAGCCAAGGAATGCAGGCAGCCTCTAGAAGCTTAAAAAGGCAAGGAAGAGTTTAGAAGGAGTGAGTCCTGCCAACACATTGATTTCAACCTAGTGAGACTGCTTTGGGACTTCTGACCTCCAGAACGATAAGAGAATAAATTTGCCACCAAGTTTGTGGTAACTTGTTACAGCAGCAATAGGAAATGAATACAGCCACCAGTCTATTATAGGAGCTAAAATGTCATTGAAATAAATGAAAAATGTGGTCTAGGTCACTTTCCCATACATGATCTTCAGATACCGGTGTTTAACCCACAGGTTTCTTTCTCGATCCCACCAGTCCTGATGACATGTCTTCCACAGAGCAGCTCAGGGGTCCAGGAAGGCCTAATTCCAAACCATATGGCCTCCTTCATTGATGAGGCAGAAGAAGAGAGAGGGAAAACCTTGCATGGGCGTCTCCCTGCCTCGGGCTGGGAGTACCTTCCTCTCATAGCCCATTGCCTGCGGCCAGCACCTGGCTCTGCCTGGCTCTAAGGGGCTTGGAAAGTGTAGACTTCCTGCTGCCAACAAGGCGATGGGAACTGAGGATTCACAGATACCGTAAGCCGTGCAGTGCATGCAAGAGGCATGAGAAAACAGCTCTACTCTTCTGACCCTGCAGCTCATAAGTGCTTATGTGCTCATAAGTACATCATGCAAGTTGCATGGTGTAAATTCCAGGCCTCCTGACCAGTCCAGAGACGAGCCCGCAGACAGGTGCCTCAAGCTGGCAGCCCTAATCCGCTGAAATTCTGAAACTGAATCACGCATGCAGTAGTGCTGTTCTCAGAAAATGAGTGGTTTGTTTTATTATCTAAACTTTGAACATCTTAAATAGCTCTCCCAAGAAGCCACCTGGTTCAAAAACCTGCAGAGGAACCGCGGTGCTCTGCAGAAGGCCAGCTCCCACCCACTCCCCTTCCTCCTGCATTCTCTGTTTTTATTCATTGCAGCACTGTGTTCCTGACTGTCCGGGCTCGGAACCTTGACACCCTTGTTGAGCGGCCCTCTTTCTGACCACACATCCGATCAGCTCCTGAATCCTGCTGCTTCTGTCTTTGATTGGCCTCTGGTCTCTGCCTCCTCCTCTGCTCCCTGCCTTTCTCACTGCCATCTGCCTGCTCTCCTGAGTAATTACAGCTGCCTCCCAGCCCATCATCCTGCCCCAGCCTGGCAGCTGGCTTCACACCCTCCAGGGAGCTCTCATTGGCGCTGCCCTGCTCCCAGCCCTTCAACAGCTCCCTGCCACCTTATGAGTTTATTCCAGACTCCTGAGTGATGTTTCAAGGCCTCTTGCTATGGCTCCAATCTTTTTTAAAGATGTATTTATTTGAGAGAGAGAGAGAGTGAGAGAATACAAGCAGGAGGAGAGGCAGAGGGAGAGGGAGAAGCAGGCTCCCCACTGAGCAAGGAGCCTGATGCAGGACTCGATCCCAGGACCCTGGGATCACGACCTGAGCCGAAGGCAGACACTTAACTGGCTGAGCCACCCAGGCATCCCCGCCATGACTCCAATCTACCTCTCTAGTTTTATCTCCTCCTCTGTAGATTACATGGCAGCGAAGCTGGATCCTGGACACTCCATGAGCACGTCCCAGGCTTCTCCATCTCTGGGCCTTTAATGTCACTGCACTGATAAGAAGACTGCCCCTGTTCCCCCCACCTTTTGGCCTGTTGAAGTCCAACCCATTCTAAGGGTTGCCCAAATGTCCTTTCCTCCACAAGGCCTTTTCCACCTGTTACGTGGAAGTGGGTTCTTCTATGCATTCCCTAGACCTTTCAAATTATCTCAAAGCTTTATCAAATGTGCCTCATATTGAGGTTATTTATGTAGAAGTCTTACCTTGTGCACTAAACTACAAGCCCCTGGAGGGCAAGGAAGGCAAGCCCCTTGTGGTTTCCACCTCTACGGGCACTAGGGAGCCTAGTAGAGTTCTTCTACACTGTGCCAGCTCAATAAACACCAGCTGAGTTGAGCCAGTTCCCCATCCACATGCAGACAGGCTGAGAGTCGGAGAAATTAAAGAGCTTGCACCAGGTCAGAAACTACAGCCCCAAGTCACAATGCAATCTTTTCCCCTTGACTCCAAGATTGACCAGAGAGTCCCATTTGGCCATTCAGCACACCAGATAAGAGTGAGTGGAGGCCTAGGGTAAAGAAGTCCCAGTGGGACAGAGGAAAGCAGCCGGGCTGCCACCCCCAGCAACCCTCTCAATGATCATGCACAGTGAGCCCGCACTTGGAACGCACGGGAGAAATTCATGCTTTTTTCCAGCTACTGCTCTGGGCAGACGGTATAGAAGTCAGTTCCTCCACACACCTCTGTGTGGCCTGGGCAGGACCTGGAGCCCCTCTGGTTTTCATTTTCAGAACCAGATAGTGAAATGGGTAAAGCCTCTCTGTCCATGCCTGGAAATACGTCTAGATTCCCTGCCAGAATAGGACTCTAGACATCCTCTGAAGAATGACTGTTATTTACCCTCTCTTAGTTTTCATTTTCCCCCTGATGAGGGGGTCTGTATATGAAAGAAAATGCCAGCTCTAAGAACTTGTCATTGCAGACTGGCCTTTGCAAGGTGGATAAACCTTTTCTGTTTGGGGAGAAAAAAAAAATGCAGCCAGCCACTCATTGGATTAAGAGTGTAGAAAAGCAAACGTGTTCAAATCTTAAACACATCATAATTTTAAGCATCCACAAGTGTTTAAAAAGTGTTAGCTGCTATGAGCACATACATCCATTTACTAGTTAAACATCATAACCTGTTTCTTTTCTAAACACGTGGGCAGGGTACCAGAGGACAGTTAACATGTTAAACACACTGACATGTTTACAATGTGTTGCAAGAAGGTGTTTAACTTTTTGTGCTCCAAAGCTAAACACTTTGGAATTAGAGGGTTGGCTAATTCCGCCTCCAGTTAGTATGGCTATCACCTAGCGGTCGCCTTGGCTCTGAGCAGATGCGCCTTTGGAAACACAGACAATCTAGTGACAACCTGGATTCTGCGAAGAGCAGTGCAGGGCAGGGCTGCTTTACGGCAGGATCTTGGGTGCAGTTGTTTCCAAAAGCAAATCGGGAAGGGACTTCGTCCTGAATCCGTGAACTGCCGAACCCAGCCCATGCTGCAGTTAGCATGATCCATTTCTTCTCTCAGGGGTTTGGTCTGTTCCGCTGGTGGGAGCTTTCGAGGCCTCAGACACAGACTGGCTGGGGCTTGGTCTGTGCTCCACACTGGGTCAAACTTTCATAGAGAATAAATAGAGCTCCAGAAGCTAAATTGGAAAGAGAGACAGAGGGAAAAAGGAGAAGGGAAAAAAGGGTGAATGTTTGTTTTGTATGGCTGCTCAGCAGATTACCACGTGGTGCCTGAAACAACATAAATTTACTATCTTAGAGTTCTGGAGGTTAGAAGGTCCTTAAATGGGTCTCCTTGGGCTAAAATCGAGTGTCAGTAGGGCTGTGTCCCTTCTGAAGGCTCTAGGGGAGAATCTGTTTCCTTGCCTTTCCAGCTTCTAGAGGCTGCCCACATGCCTTGGCTTGTGGTCCCCCTTTCATCGTCAAAGGCAGCTATGGACATCGGAGTCTTTCTCACCCTGTGTCACTTTGACACTGCCTCCGTCGCCTCCCTCTTCACTTCTAAGGACCAGTGTGATGACACTGGGCTCACCTGGATAATCCAGGATCCCGTCCTTAAAGCCAGCTGATTAGTGACCTGAACTCCCCCCTTGCCATGCAACAACATTCACAGGTTCCCAAGATTAGGACAGAGACGTGTTTGGGAGGCATTATTCCGCCTGCCTCAAGGTGTTATAGAAAGAAACAAGAAGAGGGAGAGGGAATAGGAGAAAAGGAATTACATGGAATTACACAAAGTTGGGATCCTGTTTAACCTGGACTTAGAGGCCATCTTGGACAAGCACCAGATGGTGGTCTGGGAGTGTGACCCGAAGGGCAGGAGCTGGTGCTTGGTCACAGTGTGAGCCATTTCAGGGGTCCAGGTGCTGTTCTTAAAATCCATTGCATCAGTTAGGCTCAGCTGCTATAATAAAAGCACCCCCAAATACAATGGCTTAGACAAGAGAGAAGGTTATTTCTTTTTCATGGTAATAGCGGAGGCAGGCAGTCCAGAACTGCTGTTCTCCCACCCTCAAGCATCTGGCTTCTGTTCCTAGGTCCAAGAACATTGCTTCAGTTTTGCTCAACTTGGAGCCTGGAGGAAAGGAGGAAAGTACCAGAGGAGGGCATGGACATTGCCTTTAAGGGCATGATATAGAATAGAATTTCTCAACCTTGACACTGTTCACACTTTGGGCTAGATAATTCTTTTTTGTGGAGGGCTGTTTTGAGCATTGTAGGATGTTTAGCAGCATCCCGAGCCTCTGCCAGTGGAATTCCCCAGTTGTGACAACCAGAAGTGTCTTGGGATGGGGAGGTTAGGACCATCCCTGGCTAAGAATCACTGATCCAGGGATGCCTGGGTGGCTCAGTCTGTTAAGTGTCCAACTCTTGGTTTCAGCTCAAGCCATGATCTCAGGGTCATGAGATCCAGCCCAGAGTCGGGTTCCATGCTTAGCACAGAGTCTCCTTGAGATTCTCTCTCCTTTTCCTTCTGCCCCTTCCCCCACTCAAATGTGTTCTCTCTCTCTCTCAAATAAAGAAAGAAAGAAAGGAAATCTTAAAAAGAAAGAAAGAAAGAAAGAATCACTGATCTGGAAAAAATTCTGGTGCTATCCTATAGTCCTAACAAGCTAGGCAGTCATATACCTGTCTAGCACTTGGGAGTTCTATTATAGAGCAAGAGAGAAAATGTTTGGGAACAACTAGTAGTCTTTGCTTCCATTTCCAGCATCTAGACTGCCAAATTACTAAATCCTACCTCATATCCAAGATACTGACCCAGCCTGCACAATGGGAGGGAAGGGACTAAAGGTGGTCACCAGTAGGAGGAATTTCTGGGGTCCTTGGCCAGAGCTCTGGATGGTCATCTGGCACCCCTGGGCAGAGCTACTTGAGGGGGCTGTGGGCTGGACCATAATTGCAGCTTGGCTTCCCAAAGCTGGGGGTGGGGAGCCCAAGGCATTTCTGGGAACCTGGGCCCTACCATTCTTATTCCATACATCATGAAATGTGACTTGACTGCCAGGGGTTCTGGCCTGGGTGCTCTCAATTGTATCCTCTTATTCTGCCCTTGGGGTGACAAGGTGACCTTGGGGACTCACTGGCCTGGATCTGTATAAGGTAATGGGTTTAAAAGACAGAACTGGGTTCTAATTCTGCTTCTGCCATTTATTAGCTATGTGACTCCTTAGCACCTTAATTTTCCTTGTCCATAAATTAGGACACTGTCATGTCCTGCATTGAAGGAGGTTGTTGGGAAGATAAAACTTAGATAACATGTGAAAAAAGACAGTGTCATCCCCAAGACTTTATAAGTACTTGGTAGATGGGACTTATTTATCCCTTTGTTCCTCAGATATTTCCTGGGTACCTACCAAATGTGAGGCTCTGCGCTGGCTTCTGGGAATGTGAACATAGCAGTAAGCAAACCTTCTCAGTAGTTGTACTGTGGCAGTTAATGCTGCTGTTATGATTGCCATCATGATTCTAGAAACAGGCCTAGAGACTGACCATCTGCCAGTGGGGAAGTGAGGCTGAGCCAATGAACTCTGGGACTGAGTATATGGGAATGAGGCTGGCTGCTGGGGTGGGGATGCTGAGGTCCAGCCTGTATGTTTGATGGGGCTGGTTGGGTAGAGTGGGAAGGGAAGTGTGGGGGGTTGACTGAGGCAGAACAGCTGAGGACTTGGTCATATAAGGCTGGAGCAGGGCCTCAGAAATTCCTGGGAATTCAGAGGACATCACTTGAGATGGAGCTGCTCTCCTGGGACTAACAAATGGGGCAGGGAGAGGTGAGCCTTGAGAAGGGAGGCAGGAGAACAGGGACAAGCAGCTGCATAGCGGAGCTACTTCGGTCCAGTTGGAGAAGCTGAGACCTGGCTGAGGTCAGAGGTGACTGCTAAGGCCGCTCCCAGTGAAGCAAGACTTGCTGATGAGGCAGGGAGGGTTGTGTCTTTGGGGCAACTGGAGTGCCCCACAGATAGCCTAAGAGAAAATCTCGTCCAAATAGGATGGACCCTCGCCTCTCTGTTCCACTGCCAAGCCCTGTGCTATCTCACACCTACGGGAATGCTGAGTATGAGGGCAAGTTTGGGAGGCAGCTCACCTCCATTAAATCCTCAGGGAGTCACTAAGTTAATGATGGCTCTGGGACAGTGAGTCTCAGACTTTTTCCATCCACAGCTCACTCTTGGCAAAGTAGAAGACCTCACACATTCCCATGTACTAAAATGGAAGCCATTCTTTCTAGAATGCAACTTAAATTCCATGGTCAATCATTATAATAACCCCCTTGCCCCTTTTGTTTCATTGTACTATCTTGGCAAAACCACCACCAAGGTTAAATCCAAGTCTTCCCCATTTACTCCATGCCTGTCTGGGGAAAAAATACATCCATACTGACAGATCGCACTTTAAATCCACTCCCACAGTTTCAAAGGAGGCCTCAGTTGCTGCCAGGTCACCATTCTCTGTCTACTCCCCCATTCCCCTAGGTGATTGTCTCTTCTCTCTCCAGCCCCTGAATGCCTTTTCCAGTGTAACTTTGTTTCCCTCTTTACCACAAAGTTGAAGGAATCAGAAGAGAACTCAACAGACTCTGCCAGCACATCTCCCCCAACCCCCACCTAGATCTGCTCCCAGGCCCTCCATTTCCTTGGCTGTAACTTGATCACTTCCTGTGCCCCTCTCTAGAGCAACCTCTCCCCCTGTGCACCAGATCTCACCCCTGTCACCTATGCAAGGACATTGCTCCCGCCATATTGCCCACTTCTCTCCTCCATCTACAATTGTTCATTCTCTCCTGAATCCTTTCCATGCATACAGGAATTTGATTATTTCAACCATTTTAAAAAGCCCCTCTCTTGAACCCACTTCTCCTGAAACTTTTCATTTCCTCTGAATTTCCAGCAAAACTTCTCCAGAAAGTTTTCTAAACTCTCTATCTCCAATTCGTTTCCTCCAAATCTTGCTTGAGTAAACAACTTAATTGAGATATAAAATGTGTTTCTATTTAAGGTGTACAACTTGATGTTTTCATATAGGTATACATTGTGAAAAGATCACCGCAATCAAGTTCAGTAACTTATTCATCACCTCCCTGTGTGTGAGTATGTGTGTGTGTGTGTGTGTGTGTGTGTGTGTTGAGATTTAAGATCTATCCTCTTAGCAAACTTCAAGTATACAATCTAATACTGTTAGTTATTATCCCCATACTATACGTTAGATCTCCACAACACATTCATGTATTCATCTTGTATAACTGACATTTTGTAGTCTTGGACGAACATCTCATTTCCCCTTCCCCTGCCCCTGTCCCTGGCAACCACCATATACTACTCACAGCTTATATGTGTTTGACTATTTTAGATTCCACATATAAATGAGATCATGCAGTATTCGTCTTTCTGTGTCTGGCTTATTTCACTTAGCATACTGTCCTCCAGGTTCATCCATGTTGTCACAAATGGGAGGATTTCCTTCTTTTTAAGGCTGCATAATATTACATTGTACATGTTTGTGAGTGTGTAGAGAGAGATACATATATAGAGAAATATACATATATATTGATATATACCATTTTCTTTATCCATTCATTCTTTGATAGACATTTAGGTCTTCCCATATGTTGACTATTATGAATAATGTTGTAATAAACATGTGAGTGCAAATATCTCTTCAAGACACCGATTTCATTTCCTTTGGATATACACCCAGAAGTGGGATTGCTGGATCATATGGTAGCTCTACTTTTAATTTTTAGAGGAAACTTCATAATGATTTTTGTATTGGCTCTACCAATTTACATTCCCACCAACTGTGGACAAAAGTTTATTTTTCTCCACATCCTCAACAACACTTGTTATATTTTGTCTTTTTGATGATGGCCATTCTAACAGGTTTGAGGTGACATCTCATTTGTGATTTTTATTTGCATTTTCCTGATGATGAGTGATGTTGAGCACCTTTTCAGATTCCTGTTGGTCATTTGCATTTTTTTTTTTTTTTTTAGAAATGTCTGTTTAGGTCCTTTGCCCATTTTAAAGCACTTTAAAAAAAAAAAACTGTTGAGTTGCAGGAGTTCCTTATACATTTTGGACATTAACCCTTGTCAGCTAGATGGTTTGCAGATATTTTCTCCTATCTCCTATTCTGTAAGTTACCTTTCACTCTGTTGATTGGTTCTTTTGTTGTACAGAAACATATTATGTTTGATGTAGTTGCACTTATCTATTTCTGCTTTTGTTGCCTGTGACATTGGTGTCAGATCCAAAACATTGGTGCCAAGATCAATGCCAAGGAGCTCTTCTCCTAGTTTTCCCGTTCTAGTAGTTTTACAGTTTCGAGTCTTACATTTAAGTCTTTATTTAAAAAAGGTTTTTTCTTACATTTATACATTATACATTTTTTTGGAGATCATATACATAAAGTTTTAATGAACATCTTCTAACAGAACAGTATTTACTCAGGAATACTCGTAATTTCAGAAAAGAATAAAATGCTCCAAAAAATATTTTAGGACAGAGGAAGTAGTTAGTTACCCTAAACCTTAAGAAATAGTCTTACACAGACTACCTGTAACTCCAGGCCCAAAACATTTAAGTCTTTATTTTGAGTTAATTGTTCTATATGGTATGAGATAAGGATCCAGTTTCATCCTTCTGCATGTCGATATCCAGTATTCCAAGCACCAACTATTGAAGAGACTGTCATTTCCCCCTTGTGTGTTCTTGGCATCCTTGTCAAAGATCAGTTGACCATAAATGTGTGGATTCCTCCCTTTTTCTCTTAAACCCACTCCAATCACTCTTTTGTCCCCAGTACTCAACAGACTGTTCTTACCAACCTTCATATTGTGGGGCCCAATGGTCAAGTCTCAGCTTAATGCAAGTTGACCACTTTTTCCTCCTTGATACATGTCCTTCACTTGACTTTCAGAACAGCATACTGTCATTGTTTTCCTCCTGCCTTGTAGTTTGCTCCTTCTTGGTCTCCTTTGCTGGTTCCTCCTCATCTCCTTGATCTTTTAGGGTTGATATACCCCAGGGGTTCAGTCCTTGGTTCCCTTCCCTTCTTTATCTACATTAATTCTTTTGGTGATCTCACTTGATATCATGGCTTTCATATTGAATCTCACTGATGATGCCCAAATTTAAATCCATATCTCTACGTGGATGTTATAGAGAAGATATCACAACTCAATATTCTCTCCTGATCTGCCCCCATGCCCACTGATACCCCATAAACCTTCTCCACCCACAGCCATCTCCATTTTGATGGAAACTCCATTATTCCAATTGTTTAGGCTTGCAACCTCCATGGCTACCATCCTGCTTGGAGCCTCTCTAGTTTCTCACCTGGATTCTCGCCTCCTAATTGCTTCCACCTTTGTCCCTCTGCAGTATGTTCTCAAAATGGCAGCTAGAGGGAGTCCTTTAAAATTTAAATCAGATTGTGTCATTTCTCTTCTCAAAACCTTTCAATGGCCCCCATTTCCCTAAGGCTCTACAGGATCTGCCAACCCATCTCAACTCTACCTCTCTGAACTTATCTCATACTACCTTCCTCTTATGTAAGCCATTCCATCCCACTGACCACATGGCAGTTCCTCAAACATGCCAAGCATCCTCCACTGTACAAACTACACTGTCTGTTCCCAAAGAGCCACATGACCTACTCCCCCACCTCCCTCAAACCTTTGCCCAGACGTCACCATTTCGATGAGAAATACTCTGACTTCCATATACCCTACAACCTACCTGCACTCAAATCCCAACCCTCCTTACCCTGTTGCACTTATTTATTTTCCATAGTAGTTATCACTTTCTGACATACCCTGAAATTACTTATTTTTTAATGTTTCTTGTTTGTAGGTCTCTTCCTGTTAAGAATATAAGTTCTATGAAGGTAGACTCTTTTTGTATTTTTGTTCCCTGATGAGTCCCAAGGGCCTAGAACAATGGCTAGCATGTATAGTAAGTGAATAGTAAATATTTGTTGGATGAATGCACAGAAAAACTGTTCCTGTGTGGGAAGACCTCCATGAAGGATGTCTGCCATCCATCCACCTGTCTGTCTATCTACCTATCCACCTATCCATCCTGGTTAACCATTCAATGAGTGTGTTTTGAGTGCCTGGTCCTTTTTTATCCTATGCTTTGTCCTGTGGGAACATGGCATCTACACTAAAAGAACTTCCAATCAAGTTAGGGGAAAAAGCCCAGACATAGGAACTCCATTAAAAAAAGAAGTTAGCCATTGTTATCAAAGCCAGAATGAAAAGCATAGACATTGTTACTCTGGAGGGCTGGTGACAGGGGTGGTAGAACAATATTTATGGAATGGCACTCTAGTGGATCTGAGGGTCTGAAGATCAAAGAATCTTCGAGGACCCCACATATTGTCTGGGGAATGCTGGAATCTGCTGGGAGCGGGAGGGAAGAAGCAGCCTTCGACAGTCCTGGGAGCCCTGAGGCTGAGAGAGGAACTCTTGGCCTGCCTATTTCCTGTGTTTGACCTAGCCCCTGAGGCTTTTCCCGCAGGAGCTATGGGACAGTTTTAGGCCCTGGGACAGGGGTGACACCAGCTGCCCCTGTCCAGGGAGCTGCCCCTCCCTGAAAGGAAGCATCCTTGACACTTAGGGGAGCTGGAATCCCCAGCAGCAGTGAGAAATGAGAGCCTAGAAGCCAGGCCCTGGCTGTCCTCAGCTTGGGATCCTTTGTCTCACCCCTGAACCAAACCCTGAAAGGAAAACAGTCTTAATCCTGTAACCTTAAGCCAAGCAGCTCACAGCTGGCCAGCCCACGAAAACAAATAAGCCAGGTACCCGGCGATCCACAGAACCGGGAGGAGAGACACCCATCCCCTCTTGCTCCTCTTCTTTGTTCTGTGGCCCAGTGAAGGCCTGTGGAGTGGGGGAGGCAGTGAAACAGATGGATGCATCTGGAGGTGCTGCTGCAGCTCAGGGAAGGATGCACTGAACAGGGACTCAGGGAAAGAGGCGGCTGGGAAAATTTGCATGCGCACACTGGTCCCCCCCCCCCCGCCCCAACTGCTGGTAATAGCTGGCACCACCCAGGCCATGCTCTCGGCAAAGCTGGTTCCTGGTAAAGGGGGTGGTGGAGCAGGGAGAAGCTCGCCCAGCTCTTGACTTCTCTCCCCAGAGCTCTGAGTGTGCCTCTTTCCACCATATAGCTATTTCTACGTGGACACGAAGGACTTAATCCTCCGAGCATGCACTGGAGGTGAAATCACTCAGAAGAAACTCATTTTGCCCGCAGGGCCTGTTCCATTGCCCCTGCTTTTAGCTTCCTCCTGTTTCAGAAACTTGTCATCCAGGCCTCTAAATGAATCCAAATGCTTCTGTCAAACTTGGCGATTTTTAATACCAGTGATTCATATTTATTGTAGTAGGTACAGAAAAATTAGGAGAGCATTCAAGTCACCCGCAATCTCCCCTGCCCGCCAGAGGGAACTACATTTGGGCACACACTGGCCAGCCTGGTCCCTAGGCACACACATATATACATGTGGTCAAGTCATTTACTGTGCTGTTAATCGGTGTGGGTTCTCCCTGGCTCCTTTCCTCCTCTAGTCTAAGCCCATGCAATCTTAGCCTGAGGAGCTTGAGGGGAGGAAGAAGCAGAAGCTGTCCCTCCTTCTGGCTCTCAGGAAAACCCAAGCTCCCTAAAGTGTAGGTATTATGGCAGGTGAGCATGGGGCATTGGGAGGGAGAACAAGACAGAGCACATCCCTGATCAGGGACAGAGGCTGATAGGCCTCAAGTTGCAGAGACCCTGTCCTGGTAGCACCTGCAGAGGGCATAGGACACTTGTAGGAAAATGACTGCCCCTAGAGAACAAGTTGAAGGCACCTGTACTCCCAGGCTTGCTGAAGAGCATCCCCCCAACACACACCTCCCCTTCTGTGAATAGCCACATACCTGCAAGTGGCCATGGGCTTGACCATGAGGATGTTGCAGCCACAAGAGACACGAGGCTGGAGGCTGGCCTCCTATTTTCTGGGCACCAAGTTAGCATGCTGGATTCTCCTGTGTCACTGGGTGGGAGAAGAAACCCCAGGAATGCCTGAGAATGAATTTCCTGCCAGCCCAGCAGGGTAAAACTTGGAGTCAGATTTGAGTTGATTTAAATAAAATAATGACATGTGATACCTCTTGCATATCTAAACTTGTGGAGTATGATTCATATCTGCTGCGCGTCTATACTTTTAACAAAGATGGGGCCATTCTGTTCTGTTACCTGTTTATTTCACTCAGCACTATGTCACATATCTTTCCACGTGTATTTGTATATACTCATTATTTGTAATGGTCACATCACTTCCATCATGTGAATGTGTCGCAGGTAACTCAACCGGCCCATCTAAATACTTTCTAACCCAGGCTGCCTCTAAGACCCAAATCTCCAACGGACTAGAAGAGGGGAGAGTCTTCATTTTGCTGCTGCCCTCAGGAGCTCTGCGATGGCTCCTCAGATCCTGACTTTTCAGGGCTTGGTGCCCAGGAATGACTGGCAGCAGCTGGGAGAACATGGCACCAGTAATAACAATAATAAACTTTTCCCCAGTCCACAGGGCCAGGCCCTGTTCTCAGCACTCTCTACATATTCTCTCATAATCTTTACAACAACCCTACGAGGTCGTACTATTTTGATCCCCATTTTATAGATGGGGAAATCGAGTCTCAGACGGAAAGAGTAGTAACTTGTGCGGGATCACCCAGTAAGTGGCTGTGCTGGGATTTGAACCCAGCCGTCTGGCCGCAGCATGGTGCCTTTAACTACCATACTAGTCTGCTTGGTTGGAGACTTTGGGCTGGCTATTGGGAACAAGCCAAAAAGGTTTTTTGACTTTTTCCCCTAAATTTTGACAGATTGTGTTTTGAGGCTTGCATTTTTTTTTTTAAACCAAGAAAATCATTTCTAGTTTTCCTCTAAAGAGTTCAAGAGCCCATACCCTCTGGGGGTAGTCAGGGCCCTGCTGACTGACTGATAGGCCACAGGTCAATATTTTGAGCTGCTCCTGGGTGATATGGCCCGACACTCCCCCCTCCCACCTCCCCAGGATCAAAATGACAAGAACTTCCCCTGCTGGCAAAGGGTCACCCTGCCAGCCTTCTTCATCCTGTACCAATATGTTTCTGTGTAGAAGCTGACCATTACTGGGTTGAACCTAGTGGTTCTAATTGTTGGGTCCGAGGGGCTGCTGTGTACTGTTCAGCTGTGTATGGGGACTCTGGAGACGCACCACAATCACAGAGCTGCTTTTGCCATATACAGAGGCCTTGGGTCCAGATCTTGGGTTCCAAAGGAACCTCTGGGGTTGGGGCCTTGGACTTGCACCTCTTGGAAAGGACCCCTAGTGAATCTGATGCCCAGTTCTGGCCAAGGGGGTGGACTCTGACCGGCTTCAAACTTAGGTTTCCTCTGCCTCGAATGTCACATACAGAGCGTCTCCCACCCATCTCGGGGCCGTTTGGTGTGGAGGTTGAGGCTGTGCGGGCGGCAGCTCCCTGGAGCATGGTGTCTGAAACCCCAGAGTTGAGACCCTCCCTGCTGGCATCCAGGAACTGGAGGGGATTAGCGTCAAGGGTCCTGTGATGGTGAACAATCCCAGAAAGCTATTAATTGTTACTGGCCCTGCAAATAGATGGAGAAGCTACTCAAACAGAACCATTCTGTAAACTTGCAGTTGAAGAATCAAAGGCTTTGGCCATTCTCAAGCTTAAGAGAACATTGTTTTTTGTGTTTTATTTCGCTTTCCATTCTCTTTTCCATTTTCCTTCAAGGAGGATGAGAAAAAAACCAAATCAAAACAACAACAACAAACAAGAAGGCATTTTCTTGATCTAAAGGGAGCCGAGTCACTCTGTTTCATGTCCTACTCTCAGCCCAAGGTGGCCTGCACATCTTCCCCATTGAACAGCTACCTGGGGGCCTCTGATAGGGGGAAGGGGCACAGCTCTGAGTTCTAGCTGCTTCTTCCCAGTAGCTAACCTCAACCCTGCTGCTACAGTTGAACCACGGTTGGGGAGCACCATTCACTCAAAAGCACTGTGGGCAGAAATCCCTCCCAGGTACTGTAGGGGGGTGCGAAAGAACAAAATAGTCCATGGGAGGTTTCGACACAAACTGATAAATACCCGTCTGTGGTTCTCATTAGCCATAGGAATGCAGTGTGGCCCACAAAGCCCCAAACCTTTTAACTTAAGGTAAAAAAAAAAAAAAAAAAATTAGAAAAATGTCCCCAGGCTATTGAGCCATATGCACTCTGTTTCAGAAAAGAACAAAAACTCATTAGAACTCACATAAGTTCATGTGCTGTCTTCACATCAGACCCTTGGATGGCCTTATACTTATTCCCAGGAGGCTGCCCTTGACCGCTGTGAGAGCACTTTCCCTGTGAAGCTCTAGGAGCCCAGCCCTGGCAGAGTCAAGGGAAGAAGGACTTCTCAGAGCGCCTGGGTGGCTCAGTTGGTTAAGTGTCCAGCTCTTGATCTCAGCTCACGTCTTGATCTCAGGGTCGTGAGTTCAAGCCCCGCATTGGGGCTCCATTGCCTAGCATGGAGCCTACTTAAAAATAAATAAATAAAAATAGAAGGACTTCTCTGCTCCGAAGAGTCCCTCATGCATGGGCTCACAGCACAGAGTGTAGTCCAGTTAATTCTGGTGGGGGGATTTGGGGCCTCGCAGCCTTTATGTAGTCCTGTAGGGGACCCTGCAGAAGCTCATCGGAGGTTCTCTCCAAGCCACCCCACCTAGGCCCCACCTCAGGCTTTGCCCCTCAACTCTCTGACCCTTCAGGGGAAGCTACTTCTCTATCACCTGCCCGGGCCTAGAGATGGGGGGTACATGGACACGCAGAGTTACATTGTCCTATCCAGGCAGAGAGCAGGCAGCTGTGTGTGTTTAGATATGCCCCCTCCACTTACTTCCTGTCACATGCCCACAGAAGAGCCAATGCGTGCTGTGGTGGCCTTGGGTATAACCTGGGCCCAGGCTTGGAGAAAGGGAGATGGTGAAACTATACTGCTATGCTGCGAGTAGCTAGGCGTCTTTCAGTCACCTGTTTGTGGAATTGTTCTCATGCTTCCTGTTGATGGACTTGATCTCTGAGGCTAGACCTCCGGTGTGGGGCTTCCGGGATAAGATTTGAAGAAATGACCGTCTGGTGTCCCTGGAGTAACTGAGGCCATGTCTCTCCTTACTCCTTTTCTGTCAGATTTCAGGACCCTCTACATGGCAAACAGTAGGTGGTTAGCAGGTGGAGCCTGCTCCAAGGCCCTCCTCGCCCCCCTCCACCTGAGTCCTCCAGCTGTAGGAGAAGGCCAGGAGATGGGTGTGGGTGAGGCCGGGGAGGAGAGAGAGAAGCACCACCACGCTGAGTGCCCTAAGCTCTGTGCTCCTCACAGCTTTTCTGAGGCTGACTCTGCCCCCTTGAGGGACTCCACTGGGGCAGTCACAGGGTGGCATGTGTCCTTAATACGATGTTGCTTGCAGGTTTCCAAATAGAGTACTTTGGAGGAAAAGGAGGACTAGTTTGAAAGTAAACAACAGTTCGAGGCGGTAGGTGCCTGCTTGCTCACTGAGATATCTCCAGGGTGTAGCTAATAAGAGCCCAGTGGAATCTTTGCCTGAAGGAGCAGCATGCACTCCACCAGGAAGCTGGGGAAAGCCCCCCTCACCAAGCACTCCAGGATCACGCAGAGGACGAGCACAGTAGGAGGCAGGGTGCGCAGTGTGGAGGGGGGAGGTTTAGGCAGTCTCCCTTCAGAGGGTCTGGCTGAGCCTGGGAGACTCAGGGGCTGGCAGGGATTCCAGGAGATGAACGCTCCAGAGAGATGATTTCCAGGCAGGGCTGTCAGCCAGGAAAATGCGGGTAGGTAAGAAGGGGCACGGAGGAGGGAGTCACCCTGAGGCTCCCTGGCCCCCTGAGCCCTGGGCTGCACGTGTTCCCAGTCCGCAGCAGGCTCCCCCGGGGGTCACTAACTGCGGCAGGGGAAACACCTGTCCCTGCTCAGCGCCAGGGGTTTTATGTTGTCTTCATTGCTTCGTGCTTATCTCATTTAGGATTCTAGAAAAGATTCTTGGCAGCTGTCACCAAATCCTAACAGAGCCCTTAATGCCTCTCGCATATCCTTAGCATGTCAGCAACTCCACACTACACATTTAGGCATTTCTTTCACTTGCAATAAAAGTTTAGAAGAATGTAACTTCAACAGAAATGCCTGTGAGGACAATAAAGAATATAAACACCCGCTCTTCTAGCGCTGGAGGTTGGTGTGTGCACGTGCACAAGAGCACACACTCAAAGAGTGTGGACTGATGTGGCCACGGGCTTGGGGAAGACACCAGGCAGGTGGAGAGTCCGAGTGCCCTGGAAAGAAAGACGATTTGTGTGACGGCTGGCCCAGCCCGGGCTTTCTCATGGTGAGGCTGGAGGGTATCACAGCTGATGCATGTACTCTCGCCTCTCTTTCGGCAGTTAGTATGGTTCTTTGGTTTCTGCCGTGGAAATAATATGACCCTCTCACCTTCCTGCTGGAGACATGAGCAGGGCCTTGAGTCAGGCCGACCTGGATGCAGGGGTGTTATCCTGCTGCAACTCTGTGGCCCTGGACAAGCAACTCAGCAGCAGGCCCGGTCTTCTGAGGTTTCCTCTCAGCCCCTGGAGCGTCCACGTCTGCCCTGCTCCTCTCACCGAGGGCCCAGCTTGTCTGGAGGGGAAGCCTCACCCTGAGATCAGAGTGGTTTCTGGGTGTGTCTCCACACCTGCTTTGCCTACCTTCTGGGGGTGCTCATAAGGATCTAATGAGACTGGGCATGGAGATGAAGCATCTCAGAGAGTTATGGAGATACTATTGTTGCTGAGAAGGTTTGGTCAGCAAGACCTTGGAGAGCACCAGGAAGGAATAGCCACCCCAAGGTCACATGTCCTCAAACACTGACATTTTCTTGGATCTCTGTTCTCCCTGCCTTTCTCTGCCTACGATGTCCTTCTCATCCTCTAAGACCTGGGTCAGACCCCACTCCCCCAGGGAGCCTACCTGGACCTGAGCTTCCTTCTTCTGGGCCCCATTGTATGGTACCCATGTCCTTCTGCCTCGTGGTCCAGCTGATCATCTGTGCGAATCTCCTCCTGTTGGACGAGGAATGATTAGGAGCTAAGACTTATTTTATTCATCTCTAAATCCCAGAACACACAGAAGGTACCCATTTGTGGATGTGAGCTGAAGGCAATGACCTCATACGTCCCTGGAGGCTCCATGCAGAGAAGAGGTTCTAGGCTCTCACAGCCTAAACAGACTGCTCTTCCTTCTGAGATTTCTTACTCTCTGCTCAGTGAGGATTTGGAGGCTGTTTCTGATTTGGAAATTGCAGCCAGAGTGCTTTTGGTGCTGTTTTCCAAAGTCAACATTCCCAAGCTGAACTGGGATGGAGAGGAAACAGTGCCCCTGGACCTCGGAAGAAAGGATCAGTGTGGTTCCATTATTCAATTAGGCTGAAGAACGCTCACAGGCGTGTCCCGAACGAGGGGCGGTGGGGGCACCAGGGAAGGCAGATGCTACGTGTTATTGGACCATCCTCCGGATCTAGAGAGGGAGCCTGGGGTGGGAAGAAGAACTTGGGGTGAAAGGTCAGGGTGCTGGTCTCAAAGATGCCACTAGTTCTATGTGTTTAGTCATTCAGGGCCTCCGTTTTCCCATCTGCCAAATGTGGATATGTTGTTATTTCCCAGATTTATTGTGTGACTCAATTTAGACAATCTTTATATAAAAGCTTTTGAGAATCTCTGCAGCCCCACTGTGGTCTAATGGAAGGTATACGGGGTCATTTCATGGGCTATGTAGTCGTGGTTAAGTCTCAGCCTTCTCTGGACCTCAGATTCTTCAACTGAAACAAATAAGGTGTTGGACTGGATTGTCCTGATAGGCGCTCAGAGTTCAAAATGTTTATGTGAGCCGTGAGCTTTTCTGATCGGCAGAGGCTCAGAAGAGACACACACATAATTAGTTTACATTCCGAAACACACTGGTTGGCTGGCATCTGCATAGTCATAAATTATTGCTATTGTCAGCCTAATTACATGTTCATAAAATGTTGAGTACCCCTCTTGGCCTTGTACTTATGGACATTTTATTGTTTAGCTCTTGTATTATCATTGACTTTGTGGATGCCCATCCATCTAGACCAGCACTATCCAATAGAAATATGATATAAGCCACATATATACTTTGAAATTTTCTAGTAGCCACATTAAAAGAAGTAAAAAGAAATAGGAGACATTGATTTTAATAATATGTTTTATTTATCCCAATATATCAAAATAGTATCATCTCAACATGTATTCAATATAAACCATATTTTTACTTTTTTTTGTATTACAATATACTTAGAGCCTGTGTCAGTTTTCATCAGTCACATTTCAAGTGCTCCACGGCCACCTGTGGCTGGTGGCTACCATATTGGACAGTGCAGGTCTGGATTGTGAGCTGCCTGAAGGCAGGGACTGCGTTCTGTGGCCTTTAGCACTTGAACACTGCTTTAGAGTTTACAGGCCCTTTCTGATATGTCATCTCCTTCAGTCCTTACTGTCGTATGGCAAAGTTGATACAGTTATTAATGCCATTTTATACACAAGGAGACTGAGGCTTTGAGGAAAACAAGCGCTTGTCCAAGGCCATAGCTCAAGTAGTAACAGACATGGCCCTGGAACATAGATATCCTGAGGTTGCAAATGTAGAGGGTCCTAATACGGCCACTGCCTTCATTTATTTGTCCACTTAGGTGTGGCTTCACTGCTTAGTTAATCTGGGTGGACACTGTGCCTCAGCTGACATGGACAGGGCATTATGCTCCTCCATTTTACGAGGAGACAGAAATGGAGGTGGTTTCCTTGTATGTTTCTCTCTCTCTTTCAAGAGAAGGATGAGGCTAGAGGATGACTGTAGCATTATTGTCAGTTTCCTTATCATTATATCTGCAAGCCTGCTTCAGCATCTCCCGGGAACCAGGACTGGGTACATTCCTGCATTTCAGTCTGTGTTTCCCCTCCCCATTATCTCCCGGTTTTGTGAGTCCCCCAGACTGGCTCCTCTTTCCGCCTTGGTCTGTATCCTCTAGCAGGGCCTGGAGATGGTTATCACACACACTCTCTGTTAGACCTGACTGTAGCCAAACTAAACACATTTTTCTCTCTCATGTGCTGCTCTCGGCTCATTGTCTTTAAGAACAGACATCCCATTTACTTTCCTGACGAGGATTCTCATTCTGGAAACGTAGGCCTTCCTGCCGCCAGTAAAGTTGGGTCTGTGGCACTCCAAGGGGAGCCTGATGTACTAGCAAGGTCCTTGGCTACAAGCTACTCACCAGTGGTTTCAGGTGATGATTCTAGAAAATGAGCGAGGAAGTCCCGGACTTGAGGGCGGGTGAAGGAGATGCAGGAGGCAGAGCCAGAACCCATTATCCAGTGTTGATGCTCACTTGGAAATGCCTGCCTAGAGGGCGGTGCTAGGGCCTGAGCAGAAAGCAAGGCGCCAACTTCGAGGCTCCTGAGCTGAAGTATACAATACGACAGTCAGGGCCCTGGGCGGGAGATGAGGTCAGAGAAGGAGGGGCCCCTCAGAGGCAGGGACCACAGCCCATATTCTGCATACCACCCCCCTTGGTGTGTGGGCACATAAGAAATCACAGAATCCTTGGGATTGAAGGACTCTTAGAGGTCAGCCGTGCTGAGCCCCTACCTAGAGCCAACATGGCCCACACAGTGGGCTCAGTCAGTGCTCTGGGAAGTCCCAGGGCTCCTTGGGGGGGACGGGTCTCAGGAGTAGGAATGTCCTATGCAAGATTTGGGACAGAATTATTCTAAAAACTTACTCATCGTTTATCTGAAATGCAAATTTAACTGGATGCCGTTATTTTTATTTGCTAACTTTGGCAACTCTGTTTAGAGGCTCTGCCAGGAAAGGAATGGGGACCTCAAAGGGTAGGGATTTCTACCACCCACTCACCCACCATTTTAATCGGACCAGCTCTGCTTTTATCTATCAGTGATAGCTAAAACAAAACTATAACCAAACCCAATCCCTCCCCCTCTGTGGTCTATGATCAAAGAGAATCATAGGCATTACAGCAAGAGATCGGGGCAGAGTGCCATTCATGGCCGAGGTTATTAACTCTCCCCAAATAGGTGAAAGTCATGTTAAAGGAGGAGTATAAATCTCTCCTAAAAACGAAACTAGGTGTTTTGTTGTTGTTGTTATTTTTTTCTAAAGGAATCGATCCACAAGACGATGAGTTGTGGCTGAAGGGGAGCTAATGCATGTGGGAGGGATGCCTCTACTCCCCAACCTGCCCCCAGGTTACCCAGAGACCTTCAGCCCAGAGGGCACGCTCCCGCACCCCACATAGCAGCTGGTGCTGGGCTGGGAAGAGGCACGGGGACAGTCACCGGATGCCAGGGGAGCCTGTGAAATTAGCAAGATATGGGGAAGGACCTCAGAGGTTAGGAATGGGCACTCAGAATGGGGAGCAGTGGGGCCACCAGGGGAAAGCCTGGAAGTGCTTAGGGTTCCCACCCCTCAGGGGGAAAGGACTAGAGAAAAGTGAGGGCAGAAGAAGAGAGGTGGGGAATGAGGAAGCATGCTCATCACCCTCTTTCTCTACATATGCTCACCAGTACTTGCTATTTTCTGTTGTTGGGTTTGTTTGTTTGTCTATAGTAGCCATCCTAATTGATGTGAGGTAGTATCTTATTATGGTTTTGATTTACATTTCCCTAATGATTAACGAAGTTGACCATTTTTTCAAATGCTTATTAGCCATTTGTATACCTTCTTTGTAGAAATATCTGTTCAAATCCTTAGTCTGTTTTTAAAATTGGGTTGTGGGTTTTTTTTTGTTGTTGTTGAGTTGGAGGAATTCTTTATATATTCTGGATATTAACCCCTTATCAGATCTATGATTTGCAAATATTTCCCCCCATCGTAGGGGTTGCCTTTTTCCTCTGTTGATTACATTCTTTGATGCACAGAAGCTTTTTATTCTGATGTAGCCAAGAGATTGTGCTTTTCCTCACAATCATGAATTGGTGAGGAAGTCAGCAGGAGGCCAGCCTTGGTGACAGGAGTTAGCAACTGGGGCAGGAAGCCTGAGGCTCAGGATGGAGGTACCCACCAGGGCCTTTTAGGTTCCTGGAAACACCCACATTTGGGGAGAGCTTCAGTATTTGAAGCACGTGGTAGGGAAGCTGCTGCCTGCTGAGCATGGGTGCTTCTCCCCGGGGTTCAGACCTACACACTGGGCACTGGGCATAGTTTGAAGGACAGGACCTGGCATTTCTGTCGATTGCAGTGGCTGCTTCTTAGAGCAGCCTAGAGGTCTGGATTCCTTAGGGCAACCTATTTTCCCTCCCGGGGGAAGCAGGGACAGTGTCAGGGAGGGAAAAATGCATGCCTCTGTTCCAAGTTTCTGGATTGACTGTCCTTGGAGTCAGACCTGCCTGAGGCTGGGGTCAGCAGTAGGTCCTCTTTATGGAGGTCTGCAGTGGAGAGGAATTCCAGAAACAGCCAGAGCCAGTACCCAGGCTGGGGCTAAAAGTGTGAGCTTCCAGGGCAAGGGTGTGACCTGGTCATTATAAGCTTCCAGTAGGTAGGAGGATCTGACCAAAGGTGCCCCGGGACTGAGCACTTTGCCCTGACTGATGAGCACTTTGTAAAGCCTGCCTGACTGCTCTTTTTGCAAGGAATATGCTCCAGGGTGTAGCTCCCCATGGAGCTGTGGAGAGCAGGTCCTTGTCTGTCTCCCCGAGCAGAAGAGAACGGACTGGTCCTATGTGCCCTGCTGGTCATTGGGAGAGGGAGGATGGGAGGCCCCTGTTCCTGTGTCAGCAGGGCCACAGTGAGAGAGAGAGAGAGAGAGAGAGAGAGAGAGAGACAGATGGTAAGGACACCGGGCAGGCTGACAAAATTGGCATCGTTTCCGGTAGATTCTCTTTAAGTACATGTTCCCTTTTTATTTGGAGGAGAGGTGGAGCTGTGGGGGTGGCGGGAGGGCACAGAGGGAGAACCTTCCAGGCCAGCTACAGTTTGTCCTCTGGTTTTGAGAAATTAGTTCTGTTCTGACTCCAACTTAGGTTCCCTTCTCAGTAAAACAAGAGCCCCGAGTTCACTGTGCCTTTAAGTGCAGCGAAGGGCCATCCATCCTTACTTCAGAATGACCCCTGAGGGCTCCTGCTGCACCCCTCCTGTTACCCAGACACAGAGCCCTGAGGGGAGGTCAGTAAATGTGGTTTTCTCCATCTTGATACATCATTGCTCAGTTTATCAGTCCTTGTAGACTGGGCCGCTAAGTTGCCAGGCTGGCCACCCCCAATATTAGCGCTGCCTCTGGCGAAGAGGATGCTGACCTCAAGGATGAGCCCTTGGGGATGAGTCCTGACCTTTTGGATGAGCACAAAAGACAGTGTCTTTTGCACAGGAGATTCCAGACTCACCTGCAGGGTGGTGGGCAAGCCTTACCTCTCCCCTCTGTTCGAAGTTTTAAGTCCAGGGGAGGCAGTCGGATGGTGGAGTTCCGTGGCAGTATTGGTAAGCCTGCTGTAGGGAGTAGGGAGGAAGTCACTTTGCAGTTTGGATCAGTGAAGAAAGGGAAGACAGTCCGTCTAAGGCAGAGGAGTTCTTCGTGGACTGGGGATAGGTTTGGAGGGGGATGGTGGTGGGCAAAGAGGCTGGCAAGGCCCAGATTTTAGAAGGCCTCAAAAATCGTGCCGAGTGTGGTTTGAAGCTGAGCTTTTGAACAATCACTTGCTATTATTGATGGCCCCTAGGTTCCCCTTCCAATGCAAAGAAGCAACATTCCACACTTCCCATCTTGCGCCCTTTCTCACTTTAAGCATCTCAGCAACCTGGACGACCTGTCCTCCGTCCTGGACTGGAAAAGGCTCTGGTATCGCCCATGGCCCCTGGGAATCTAGATGTTTTCCCTGCTGGGAAGGAGCTCAGTTTTTAAAAATCCAAGAGCTTGCAATGAGATGCAATTTTCTCTTGAAAGCAATTAGTGCCTGCTAAGTTCTTTGCACACGGTTGCTTTCAAGAATAAATTCCAAGCTCCATACACTATCCCGTAAATCATATGCAAAGACGTCTTTCTCCTTATGCATTTTATTTTTAAACAGGTTTGGACTTTAGCCTCTAAGTAGTGAAGGATCCCAAAGTACAAACTCCCTCCCCACTGTAGATATGAGGGTTTATATGTGAAGTTCCAGATGTGATTAGAATCCAATTTATGTTGTTGATGGACTAGTCGGTGCTGCTGCTAGCAAACTCTATGCTGCCATTTCCAGATGAGAGACAGGTGAGAAAGTACTGGTGCCTCTAGATAATCCATGGGATTTCAAAAGGAGGATGAGAAGTAGTTAAAACATAACAAAACAGGGACAGCTAAAGGAAGCGAGAGGAGGAGAAGAATGGGGGCTAGAGGAAAGGAGCAATAATTCTAGGGCATTGGAGCACCTTGATGGTGAGGGAGATGGGAGGGGACATAGGGCTCATTCCAAAGTGGGGAAGCCAGGGACCTGAAAAGGAGACCCCAGAAGCACTACAATATGACTGTGGTTATTTTGTAATTCTGCTGAAACCAACACAGCCTCAGGAAGGAGGGCTGCTCTGCCCCTAGAACCCA
Organism: Callorhinus ursinus; assembly: GCF_003265705.2. Taxonomy (NCBI): domain Eukaryota; kingdom Metazoa; phylum Chordata; class Mammalia; order Carnivora; family Otariidae; genus Callorhinus; species Callorhinus ursinus. Next base: position 74,801,743 of record NW_027397072.1, read on the forward strand.
GAATGTGTATATTATCCTTCGTCTATATAATGGGGTACATGGGCTGGCCTGAGACTATACCAGCAAGCATAATAAGACTTCCCTGGGGAAATCTGTTCTGTTAACTGACTTCTGGGGCACAGAGGACTTGTAACCGGGGCTCCCTGAGTCCCTATTCAGGCAGGCCTTCCTTGGAACATGATGTTGACACAGGAAGGTAGTTTGCTCAAGAGACAAATTCAAACATCCAAAATGATTCCCCTTTGTATGACTATTGAGCAAGGACATTCCCAGATATATACAAAGGTTCATCTTCAAGATGTTTGTACACACATATTCATAGCACCATTATGCACAATAGCTAAAACAGAAACAACCCAAGTGTCCATCGGTGGATGGCTGGATAAACAGAATGTGATATATACATACATACAATAAGATATTATTCAGCCTTAAAAAGGAAGGAAATCCCGACACAGGCTGCAACATGAATGATGCTTGAGGACATTATGCTAAGTGAAATAAGCCAGGCACAAAAAGACAAATACAGTAGGATTCCACTTATATAAGGTACTTAGAAAAGTCACATCCATAGGGACAGAAAGTAGAATGGTGGTTGCCGAGGGGCTGGGGGCAGGAGGGAATGGGGAGTTGCTGTTTCATGGGTGCGGAGTTTCCATTTCATAATGAAAAGAGTTCTGGAGGTGGTTACACAACATTATGAATGTATTTAACACCACTTTAAGCTATACACTTAAAATGACTAAGGTGGTAAATTTTATGGTATGTAGATTTTATCACAATAACAAAATACATACAAAGAGTTTATTTTCCAACCAGTGATACCTGACCAGAGGCCAGAGCAGAGGACAGAGGAATAGAGAACCTTGCAGTGACTACCTGGGTCTCTAGAATATTCTTCGGGTGGAAGGATGGAACAATTCTTAAAAAAAAAAAAAAAAATAGATTCTATTTATTAAAATGCCACATAGAGCAAAGTTTTCAGGTCTGTGCTGTGCCTTTTGGAAGAATGAAGCCCACGTAAACAAATTCTCCCTTGGACTGGCGGTTTTCCAACTTTCCTCAAAATGGAATGGGGGTGCGGGGGAGGTTAGCATTTCTCAGGAGAATCTGCTCTCAGGAGTCACTGCACATGCTGGCCTGATCCCAGGAGAGCCCAGGTAGTTCAGGGCACTGAGTGGGAGTCTGGGGTTCACAGCCCTCTCTGCCACTTACCAAATAGGAATACTGGAAAAATGATTTAACCTTTCTGAGCCTCAGGCTCCACATCCATAGTGAGGGATAGATCAGGGAGCTTTTACTGAATAATAAACTACTTGAAAACATGGTGGGCTTAAGACAGCAACCACTTCCTCTTTCCTGTGATTCTCTGAGTTAGCTGGGCTTCAGGTGTGCACTGCCGTGGCTGAGCGGGGACTGTGTAGGTTGACCTCCCTCCTGGGCCCGTGGCCTCAGCCCCAGGTGGCCAGAATGGCTGGTGTCTTGTCCCTCTTCCTCCCGGAGGGTTGACTGTGCTTATTCACGTAGCAGTAAAATGGTTCAAAGCTGCACGAGAGGGCGAGCCCTGATGTGCAAGCACTTTTTGAGCTCTTGTTTTGTGTTTGCTAATAATGCCTCATTGGCCAAGGCAAGAGGATGGTCAACACCAGATTTGAAGGATGGAGAAACAGACTCCACCTCTCAGTGGGATGAGGTGCAAAATATTGTGGCTCCCCCCGTCCCCGCCAGTCTATCACAAAAGATAATGACAAAATCTACCTCGGGGTTATTGTGAGGCTCATTCGAGATCATGCCTAGAAATAAGGTTCTTGGCCTGCTCCTGGCACACAGTAGGCCTTCCACGAATGCAAGTTTCCTTTCCTGCTCCATCTCCTTCTTGATTAAGAACACATCTTTATGAAAGACACAATGGATCTGTTGACTCTAATTCCATTCTCTTTGAGAACACATGGAAATTGAAGCCATGTGGGGCTTAACAAGAGATCAAATAGTGCCTGAGACGTCCCAGGGCAGCAGTCCTGTCCCCAGGCCTGCACCCGCCTGGTGCTCTGGGCCCCTCTCCTCCCAGACTGCTGCGGATCGGTCTTTTTTTTCATTACAAATTGCTCATAAGCACAGACATCCCCAGATGCCCGCATAAAAGCTGGTATTAAAGTTGTGTAATGGTGGTGTGAGCCTTGTTATGATTAGGGCAGCAGTAAGCTGTTCCCCAGAGCTTGGGGCTCCGGTGGGAAAAGCCCTGGGAAGCTGTGCACACTCCCCAGTACAGTCTGATCCCTCCCCCACCCCCAGGAAGGTTGGAGGGGGGAAGATACTGGGCTGTGTGATCTGATGGTGAACCAATGATCAAGAGAATAAGAATTAGCAGGAACAGACACCTGAAGAGAGAAACCCAAGGGACAGAAAAGAAACATTTGAGATTTGCACAGGCCTCTACTGATGAGTGTTTTCTGAAGCACGCGTACCACAGCACTCGGCACCTGTCAGAATACCATGCCCTACATCTGGATGGCGCTTCCCAGGGACCATCCTTCTTGTTCTCACAGCCCAGTGAGCTTTGCAGGCACCTTAGCCCCGTTTTATGGACGTGAACACTGAGGCTTTAGACCGTGTTGTTATTCATTTCCCAGGAGTGCTCTTCCCTCTGCATCTGGGGGACCCTCCTGCTCTTTGATCTTGAATGAGCTGTCATTCCTGATGACAGAGCTGAGGAAACGTGAATTAATGACCTCTGGAATATGCAGTCATTAACAAGTATGACTGCGTGTTGTGTGTGTGATCATACACTGGGTAATAAATCACCCTTGGCCTCTGGCCACTGTAGCATCTAGAGTTCTTACGATGACTGAGGCAAATCACATGATGAGAAGCTATAAAAACCCGAACCTGGAGGCCAAAAGAAGTTGCAAACTAGGAAAGGGGCCACTGCTTCTAAGAAAACCGGTCAGAACCAGAATGGAAGAGAAGTCAAGTGATCAGGTGGAGGCCAGCATTTGGAGGGCTGTGATAATAATGGTAATAATACCTAACATTTATTAGCCCCTTACTATATGCCAGAAACTGTGCTACAGGTTTACATGGATTGTTTCCCGTCACTATCACCAGCACCCTGTTTGGCATTACCACCTGTATTCAGTGGTCCCTCAGAGCTGGCTGTTTTTTCCTGGCACCTGGTTGATTGTCCTTCCCCACGCCCTTCCTGGAGGCCCGTCTGTGTGACAAGTGTTGACCAATGATTGGTGAATGGAAGTGGTGTGTGTCATTTCTGGGCCAAAGCATTGAAGGAAAAGTCTCTGCAAGGCCCTGCAGAGCCCTGCCCTGTTCAAGGAAGCATGCGGTAGACAGGGGTGACCCCTGGTTGAGACAGCCTGGATCGTTGAGCTTCCATGTGGGGAATAACAGTTTCGGGAGGTGCCTGGACCCGTACCCAGCTTTGCTCAAATACGAAATAAGCATCCGTTGTCTCAATCTACTGAAATTTGGGGGCTGTTTGTTGCTGCAACACAATCTAGCATATTCTGCCTCATGGACTTGCCCTGGGCACACAGGTGATAATTGAGAATACCAGGCTTTGAACCCAGATATGACTCCAGAGCACAAGCTCTTTACTGCTGCAATGTGACTCCACAAGCCAAAATCATGACCCGTGGGAAGTCCTGAAAGGACTTTTCAAACTGGATGTGACCTGATGACCGCAAGGTTTAGGGCAGCCTGACCTGGCTTAGATGTGGAGGATGGGCTGGAGCAGGGAGACCAGCACGTGGCCCTGGCCCATCAGGTCACCTGAGGTTTGTGCTTCCCCAACATCTGTCTCATTGAGGGGCAGCCATGTGGCCCGCCCTGCCTGGCCTTGTTTCCACTTTTTGTGTGTGTCTCTGGAGGACAGCTGCTGTCACCTTGGGAGCAGGGAGGGCAGGACAGGCAGGGGCAGCTGGTGTGCCGGTGGGGGCGATGCTGCCCGGGAGGGGGCGGCGAAGTTCTCTGTCACCCTCCCAGATCCCCCCAGCCCACGGTCCTGACAGCTTACTCAACACTGGCTTACTCTGACTTTCTTCCAGCGGACACCTCCTCTGGGGCCCCACCTTGAAACGAACGCCATGTGCCCAGAGACAGGGTTGGCCATTCTAATGGGTTTTTGCCATCTAGTTCAGCCAGATGGTTGTGGTATTGGTTTATGGCAGTGTTTCCAAGGCTTGCCTGGACCTAAGATTACCTGGGGCCGAGAGCATCCCCTGTCCCCCACCCGCCCTGAGATTCTGATGTCGTGGGTTTGCTGTGCGGCCTTGCGCTCCACGTGCTTAACAAGCCCTCCAGAGGACTTCCTCCTTCTGGCGAGATTTGGAAACAGTGACTCATGCGGTGCCCAGTCAGCCTGACAGAGCTGTTTGGGGAGTGAGGTTATGCGTTACTTTGGTGTCCTGTGCACAGCACGGAGCCCTTGCCCCTGAACTCCCCTTTGGCCAGAGAAATCCTCTTGTCTGTTTTATTTCGTGACTTTAAGAAGAGTAAGTTTTAGTTTAAAAAAAGAATGATCCAGTCTTTCAAGATGAAAACCCATGGTTTACTACATACCTCGGGATTCCCTTGGAGAACCCATGTGAGAAATTGCTTTGTGGTCTCCCTTCCAGGAACATCTATGATTCTTCTGACGAATGGTTTGCTTTTTACCGTGGTGACCTTGTCAGTCTTGTAACCGATGGTACCATCCTCTTTGCTCTGGCATCTGGGAAGCACGGAGCCGAACTGACAGTTCCCCTTGGCAAAGAGCTTCTGTAGCAGCCAGGATTCATCTTCTTTTTCTCCCCTCGTTTTCCAGGCATTTGCTACAATATCATTTGTATCTCATGTACATTTCTACATATGTTTTCCACAAATTTGGTTTGGAATGAGGTGGGGTAGCCATAAATAAAGATAATTCTGGGATAATAATTTTACAGAACCATTGGCTCGGAGTTTCAGCTCGTGGGAACTACAGGAGCTCAGAGAGAGGACGGTCCACCGTCCTCCAGGGATCCTGAGGCACAGAGAGGGGAAGTGATGCTCTAGGGTCAGGGGACAGGGAGGCAGCCTGAGAGGGAAGCCAGGCATCCTGATGCCAGGCAAATTCTAGTCCTGCGACACAGTCCGGGGGGTGGGGGGGGTGCGTGTGGGGCCCCCTCCAACATGGCTGAGTACCCTGCTGCCCAGAAACAGCTTTCTTAGCACCTGAGACATTCAACATTAGGGAGTCCATTCCTCTGGGTCTTGAGAACTCCTAATGTTCAGAGTCTCGGTGAAAGCGCGGATCTGCCTGGGAGGGAAGCAAGCCTCAGGTGTCTCCCAGTTCCAGGGCAGTCTCAGGAGGGGGTGGGGAGCAACATTCCTGGGAAAATGACCGAGCCAGGCTGTCCCAATGCCTGAGGCGTCAAGCCAGCAGTGGGGTGTGTGTGCTTGAGGTGAAGGAAGCAAAAACTGGCTCTTCCCTAAGCGTTTGGGGCCTCTGTGGGCCTCCCTCAGGCTCAGGCTAGGATGTGGAAAGAGGAGGAGAAAGATGGGGAAAAGCCCACTTGGCAGCTCCGCCGAAGGCCGACGGGGCAGAGTCCCCAGTTACTTCCCAGTGCCCTTGAAAAGATTGTGCCCCTGTCCCCTGTGGATGCAGAGAGCACCAGAGTGCTCAGTGGGAGCCTGTGTGGGGGACCTTGAGAGCAAGAACAATGAACTGTGGAGGGCAGTGTTCCCAGAAGAACTCAGAAGCCAGGAAACCTCCTCCACTGATGGTTCAGGTTTGGTTCCTTCTCTAGCCTCTTGGCTCAAAGACCTCATGGCTGCTGGGACCTGAGCCTTGTGGCCTTGTGTCGCTGGTGGGACCCAGCCCTGCGCCGGCCTTTCATGAGACACACGTGCATGTGCATGTGTCTGAGTGCAAGGGTGGGGCCTGGCGGGCACACAGAGGCCCGCCGATGTCTATTACATGGAGAAACATCTGTTTTCTGCAGAACATCCACGGTATCAGATGTTTTACTACAAGGAACCCCCTTTTTAAAATAAAACGAAAATGGAACATGGAAATCAAGGTAACCACATTTTAAACGTTTATGGAAGATAAAGTTTTAACCACAAGTCTTTCATCAAACGGAGGATACCAGAAAAAAGTTGAGGGAATACCCTTTGGCTGTCCTCACCTGTGTGGTGAAACCTTGCCGAGTCTCACCACATACAGCATAGGGGCCTCCGGGCAGCTGGGAATATTTAGCAACGGGTCTAAATGCTGGTGCACAGCAGCCCCGCCATCGGGCCCCGTCCAGCCATGACCACTGGGAGGGAGGGATTTGCTCAAATGAAAAGCCCAGACTCAAGTGTGACAGGCAAACAGCACCCCAGGGTATACAGCGGCACAAGGCTTGCGGCCTCCTCGGGGAGGATGGGCCTCCGACTGGTTCCCAAGCTGTGAGGGTGTGGGCAGGAGAGGCAGGAGGGCCTGGCCTGCTTGCCCCTTTGTTCCTGCTTTCCTGGGGTCCCGCAGTGCTGGGCCAGGGCAGGAAGGCCCCTCCACGTCCTCCCTGTGCAAACAGAAGGAGCCAGCGGCTGAGCCTTTTTCTGAATGTGCTCTAGCCTCCCAGAACATACGCTTCTTGCCCATTTCAAGAGTTCTTCCTCTCAAGGACTAATGCACACCAGGATCTTAGCACACTTTCTCAGCAGAAAGCTCTTCCCATGTTACAGATGGGAAAGTTGTCGGGGGAGGAGGGGGTGTCCCAAACCTCCGGACACAGTTCTGAGGTTGCCTGGCATGCCAGCAGAGAGAAAGGCTGAGTTTTCCTGATAAGGACTCATGATGGACTCCCGGGGTGGCGCCCCTTCTCTCCCCTCTGCACGGTCTTGAGCCAGTCTCTCCTCCTTGGATCTGAGGTAACTTTTCCATTTTAGGGCAATCCCTCGTCTTCCTGGCCCAACACAGGGACTTATCTCTCTGCCCATCAGCCGCCATGTCCCCCAAAGCACATAAAGTGTAGGATGGAGTGAGGGATCAAGTTGAATTATGTGACCTGCCGTTTACGGTGGGGGCCCTCCAGACATCTGATCCAGTGTCTGAGCTCAGTTACCTCAGCTCTGGCCGAGGCTGATCAGACTTTGGGGAGAGGGGGTGGTTCTTGAGGGAGAGGATGCTGAGGAGGAGGGGAAAGCTGCCAGGGCTGTGAGCTCCGTGCAGCAGCTAGTCGTGGGCACACTTTGGGTCTCTGTGGCCTCATCGCTGTTCATCCCCGAGCCGTTCCAGTGGTGGGAGGGTGGCTGGAAGAAGGCAGTAAGATGGAGCCACGGAGCGCGGCTTTGGCATGCCGGCAAACTGGGTCTGGGGACCGGAGGTATCATCTCCCTCCCCACCAGCCCTAAGCCAACCCATGGCCATCTTGCTGAGTTAGCAGGAACTAAAACATGAAAGGGTTTTCAAGTGGGGCAGTGAAACCAAAGGTACTTTCTAGGCTCCCAAACCTCTTATGCTGTCAAATAAACTGGAGGATGCTGCGTGGTCCCCGAGCTCAGTCTTTATTAGAATTGCCATGGCCCAGCTGCTCAGCAAAGAGTCGCCCACGGAACAATGTTCTGTTTTCTTGGGCACAAAGACATAGGTACATTTGCAAAACACTGAGATGTGCCACTCTGGCCAGGATCCTTCCCCAGGATCCTCGAGGCCCGAGACTCTGTTTCTGGGAGCCCCAGGTGCATTAGGCCAACATGAAAGGCTTGAGGAACCCTGAAAGCTTCTGCAACCAGGTGTTAGAACTAACCAACTTAGAGCCAGGCCCAAGGTAGGGTCTCAATAGATGTTTGTTGAATGAGTAACTTTGAATAGGAATCAGGAGACCCGGATCCTCATTCTGAATCTGTCGTTAGCTAAGTGACTTTAAATAAGACACAGAACTTCTGAGCCTCGGTTCCTTCTGTCAAAGGGCCCACAAATACCTGTCCTGGACACCTCCAAGGGCTGTGTTACATCCTTCGTCTTCAAGTGGACACCTGTGTTACCTTTTGTTCTCAGAGGCTCACCTTGATAAGCAACTGTGTGATCCTTGTTCACACAAAGGCACCCAACCCTTCTCAGAATGGTTTCTGTTCCAGCCAGTGCAGACTCTTCAGGTGAGAGTCATGTGTGTGTGTGTGTGCGTGCGTGTGTTTGGGTGTGTACATTGCGTGTGTGATGTGTATATGCGATGTGTGTGATGTGTGTATATATGTGTGTTTGGGTGTGTGCATACGTGTGTGAGGTGTGTGTGTGGTATATGTCGTGTGGTGTATGTAAACGTGTGTGTTTGGGTATGTGCATGCATGTGTGATGTGTGTGTGGTGTGGGTAGAGATAGGATACAGTCTCGTTCAAGGCGAGCCCTTCATTTTCAAGATCTTCTTGGTTCCTCTCAACGTTTGTCTTTCTCACCTAAGACCTTAGGTCTCGAGCACATCCCTAGACAGCCACATCTGTCTCCACACCTCCCTCTGCCTCTAGCCAGCTGGAATCGGTTTCAGATCTTCAGGAAGGTGGAACTTCTCTTCTTTGGATCTAGCCTTGTCCTTGTTGGTAATAGCAAAATAATGATAGCTCATGGTGTTCTAGAACTTTCCACCGAGAAGCCACTTCTCAATAATAAAATTGCTGCCAACATCATAGTCTCTGCGCTAAGTCCTTTACGTGCCACGAACAAATGACTAAGGAAGAAAATGTGGCATTGATAAGGAAGGGTTAAACTTTATAATATATAAAGAGCTCTTATGGATCAATAAAAGGTGTGTCCCAAAAGGAAAGTGGACAAAGAACAAGAAGTAACAGTTTGCAAAATCAGTCTCACTCTCTCCACAGGCCAGTCCCCACTCTTAGGAGGAGAAGACTGAGGCCGGGAAAGGTTAGATAACTGAGTTTACACAGCTGGTGGTCCCCGACAAGAACATGAACCCACATGGGTTCAGAACCCGGGCAGGGTTATTATCATTCTCACTGCATAGATGAGAAAGCTCAAGTTCTGTCTACAGGCGAGCCCGCACCACTTAACAGTGTGACAACTGCTTAGTCGGCTTGCTCACTGACTGAAGAAGGGATGGGCATAGGAATCTGAGAACTGGAATCTGGGTTTGGGGAAGGTGGGCGCTGGGGCGCTTGGGCAGACTGAAGGTAAAAACGGTCAAATGTGGGTTCCGCCTCTCCCGTGGTCACCCAGCTGGTGAGTGGCTGAGCCGGACCTCCAACCCAAGGCCTCTGAATGCAGAGCAGATGCCCTCCACCGTGCCTTGTGAAGGCCCTTGCCTGACTTCGGCCTCCTGCTCACTGGGGCTCCCTGGCGTGAGCGCGGAGGATCCAGTGAAGGGGAAGATTGATTTTTGCGGCCTCCTGAGTTGTGGTGGGCACCTGATCTGGGGAGATCTCTGATTCCTTGACTCGGAGATTAGCATGTGAGTGCAGCAATGTAATAACAAACCAGAGACAAGGTCTCTAACAAACCCAGTAAGGTTTAAGTGTTTCTATTTGTAATCTGAAATGACCTAGCTGTGGGGCCCTTCTTTCTTCAATATGTTTGCCACTGGCTGCCGAGGGAGCCTTCCTGTCTGTATTATTAATATGATATAGGCCTTTGGTTTCCAGTATCATCTCTTTGGAATTTCTATCTCAGACCCTGTGCAAATGAACATAATCCCCTGGCAGGAAAGGTGTTTCGGAGTCCTGGCATCAGGCTCGGAGGCTCTGGGCTTCGCGTGAGGAACGTGAGGAATGCAGGATGCTGTCACTCTGGGGCTTTCCCTCAGTCAGCACCTCCCTCGCCCTTCCCCCACCTTGAGGGTCTGAGCTGAAATCTGCACCAGCAGGGAAGAAGCAGCACTGGGTGCTCTTGCTGGAAGGCAGGAGCTTGGCCCACGTGGGCTGTCATGCAGTGACTCCCCCAAGACAGAGGATACAGAACAAGTTTCTAAGTATCTCAGGATAACTAGAAAGGGTCGGAGTGGGTCCCTTTCAAGTTTCTGAGGAGCAGAACAAATCTTTACTCTTTAAATGAGACTGTACTGTACTTCCCACATTTTCCCAAATCATACCACAGGTAGAACAGAGTAAGTGTTGGCCATCCTAAGGACAGAGGACAAGGCTACTTCTAGCCAAAGGAAGCTTCTGGTCCCAGGGTCCTGGCTGTCCCAGTGGCAGAGGCCACCCGTAAGCCATCAGGGCCTGCTGAGGCACAATGGCTGGTTGGGAGGCCTGAGTAGAGATACATGGAATGGCCTCACCAAAGACGGTCAGGCTGCCATTTATTTATTTTACATTTTCTCCCGAACAATATGTAGCAGCTGCCCTGTGTCAGGCCTCATGTTCGGTGCTGGGGATATTGGGAAGGGCAAAAGCGGGTACATAGCATCCCTGACCTCATAGAACTGGTAGTGAAACCAAGGGAGATAGACATACGAGTAAGTGGTTCTGTCACCAACTAGCTAAGTGACCCTGAGCAAGTCACTTGACCTCGCTGAGCTTCACTTCCTTCGTCTGTCAAATGAGAAGAAAAAGCGTGTACCTTATGGGATTGTCGTGAGGACAGAAGGTCGTATTTATTAAACAGCCTAGCCCCGTGACTGGCTGGCAGGAAGCACTTAATAAGTGGGGAAGCATCTGATACACAGTAAAAGGCTGGTACAAGGTTACTAGATTGTTATTCCCCATCTCTGACTCTGCACCGCCTGACAATGTTTTTGAGTGGTTTCCCAAAAAGGGACCTTAAACAGTTACATAGAACTGCTTGGGTGGGGTGGGAGGAAGTAGGTATAGGAGGGGGGGTGGAGGCTATTGCTGAATGTATTGATTGTCCTTTCCTGTTCCTAGAACATTCTAGTGAATGTAGACAAGGCTGTTGGCAGCTGGAGACTACTGGTCCAAGGTCTCCAAGCTAGTCTAAACTTGTAATGTAGGGAAGTCTATATTTTTTCCAAGCTTTCCAGGTGGTTTGGATGCCGAGCTGGTTGGAGGAACACTGCGTGGTTGACAGTTTTGGGGGTGACTTTCCTACAGCCACGGGTCACCAGGGTCCAGAGCCATAAATCCTCTGCCAGCCATGTGGCAGGCACTGACTGACCCCAGCCCCCTGCTACAGCTAATTGGATGATGGGTAGGAATCTGGCTGAAACCTGGACAGTTAGTGTTCCTTACCCAAAAGCTGGAATGAGGATTAAGAAATGGCCTTCTTGGCGAGACTTTTGAACAAAGGAGAAATAGAAATTTAGGACCAGCAAGGAAGGCTTTTTCCCACTGTATGGACTGAGTTAGCTGAGAGACAAGACTGGAGTCATTGGTAGAGGGAGAACGAGCCCAGGTTATCAATGGCTTTCTTTTTCCCTGATCCCAGTCCCTCTCTTAGGCTCGGCTGCTCCTACCCTCAGGTTCTGTACGCCTGCACTTGTGCATTTATGTTAGCGTGAGTTGCTTTCTATCTCTGGCAACCAGCACATTTCCCATTAATAAAAGAAGGGGAACCTATTTCATTTACTATAAAGAAACAGGGTTTGGAGGGTGAAGTGATTGAACCAGGAGTCCAGAATTTATGTAGTTAAGTTCAGGGTATTCAATCCGTATCATTTCACTTAAACTAATTTTTAGCACAGAGTAGTCTCAACCTTGGACCTGAAGCTTTTATGATCTGCTTCTTATACGTGAGAAACTGAGTGTCCTCTCCAACACCCTGGCCTTCATCCTGCACTGGGGATGATGATGGTCACTTACATTTGCACAACGCTGTGCAGTTTACAAAGCCCAGGCCCCATTTATAAGATACCATGAACACAACTGTTTGATTTGTTTATTCTGTGCATCTGCTGTGTTCTGAGCATTGAGCTACATGCTATCTTATATTATTTATTTTATTTTGTTAAAGATTTTATTTATTTATCTATTTGAGAGAGAGTATGTGTTTGTGTGTGTGTGCATGAGTGGGGAGAGGAGCAAAGGGAGAGGAACAAGCAGACTTTGTGCTGAGCACAGAGCCCCATGCAGGGCTCAATCCCACGACCCCGAGATTATGACCTGAGCTGAAACCAAGAGTCGGATGCTCAACGGACTGAGCCAGCCAGGCACCCCGCTATGTGCTATTTTAAATTGTCTTTTCGTTCACAGAGGGCTCCTGCTCTAAATAAGCTTCACAGTCGTCATTTTCCCCTGCGTGGTTGATAGTGCTAAGGAAAATGGGTTTAAGTTACAAGAGAAGGTAGCTCTAATCAGCAACGGAGGAAGAAGAAATGGCGGTCAGGGGATGGGATTATGTACCCAGAAATCTTCAAGAACAGAAGTGATATGATCAAGATGTATGCTTGTCTGATGGCAGAGGCTAAAGCCCCGACTCTGGGGTTTTTTTTCCCCAGTCCTGGGCCCTCATGTTTCTAACTGGTAAAGTGATCAGATGAGGACACAGTGCAGACGCACTGTCTCCAAGGGACCAGTTTACACAGCAGTGGCCCAATTTTGGTTCCTGTTCTCACTGAAGCTGTTTCCTAATCCGTAAAAATGGGGTTTATAACACGGCCGGTATACGAGTCAGGGTTCTTCAGAGAAGCAGAACTAACCGTATGTTAAGGAATTGGCTCATGTGATGGTACAGGTTCAAATCCAAAATCTGGAGAGTAGGCCTGCAGGCTGGAGACCCAGGGAAGAGTTTCAGTCCAAGCGCAAAGGTCTGCCAGCGCAATTCCTCCTTGCTCACATGAGGTCGCTCTTTGTTCCGTGAAGTCTTTCCACTGATTGGACAAGGCCCACCTGTGTTACGGAGGGTACTCTCCTTTTACTCAAAGTCCGCTGATGTAAATGTTAATCTCATCCAAAGGACACCTGCCCAGAAACATCCAGAATAATGTTAGACCCAGTATCTGGGCACCATGGCCCAGTAACGTTGACACAAAGAATTAACGATCGTGACTTGTCTCATAGGACAGGCCTGGCGATTTAATTAGGCAGGAAATGTAAGACGTGTCTTGTGAATGGTAAACTGCTCTATCTGAGAGAGCGGGGAGTTCTGAGAGTTCCTCCCCTCCCATAAACAAGAGCGTCCTGGCACACGGAGGGTTAAGGAGCCCTGCCTCCACTGGGTTTTCCACCTGTGGTCTGAACTGTCACTCCCCCCGCCAACCCTCAGGTGAGGAGGGACTGGAGCCTGGGGGTGGGGGTGGGGGGTGCTCGCTGCCTGACACCGGATACTTCCTTCCTGCCTGGATTAGAGTCATCTTGTCAATATCATGTCAGTGTTTACCAAATTAACAAATGGACTTCAAGTTAAACACTGGGCGATTTGTGAGATGGATTTTTTAAAAATGTGACCCGGCTCAGGAGATCACTCACAGGTGATGGGCTGTTTGCCTTTTTTTTTTTGGACTCCCGGCCTTTAACGTCATGTCACTTTAAATTGCTTTTCATGGAAAACTACCTCCCTGCCATTCCTCAGCTTCCACACAGAGCCTCCGGGCAGGCATTTCTGTGCACAGCTGGAGCCTTGCCCCGCTGTGGGGCAAACTTCTTTCTTCTGGGCCCAACAGAGACAAATCTCCTCTGGTCAGTGGCTCCAGGATGGAAAATAAAGTGTGTGGAAACACTTCACTCCCCACCAGGAATTTCTACCCACAGAGCAGGGCCAAGCGGGGCAGAGCAGGGTTTCTAGGCAGTCAGGACAGTGTGCTAGTGAGTGACAAAGAAAGCAGAGGTTTCTCTGGGCTGTGGAGATGACACCAGCATGTGGTGTGGGTGTTCCTTTTGCATCTAGTTGTTGGCGGCACGTCCACCACAAGATTCCCGGAGAAACGACTGCCGCTGGCAGCTGAGAGGCTGCCTCGGTGGGTCAAGCCTGCTCTGCTCGGGGGACGTGCTGACTTAAGTGCCCCGCAACGGTGGGGGACATCTTGACCCCAAGGAGACAGGCTGCTGGGAGAAGTGGGACTTGGCATAGACAAAGCGATGCATGTCTTTTGTATGTTTTCTTACTGAGCTTCATTTTTGAAGCCTAGTAATTTTTAAATGCTATTTACTTTGGAAGGACGTGAAAAGAAGAGAAAGAAGCGGGTTTCAGCACCTTCACCATGTGCCCTGCTACAGTTGTTTCTGTAAGGCAGCAAAGCAGCCATTTGAAAAGTGAAAGACTTAGGTCAATTATTTTTCTTTCCTTGGCTTAGTGGACAGCAAAGCTGGTCTAACTGAATTGACCAGTTGTTTGATGAATCAATCAATCAGCAAATATTTGTTCTGCGAGGCCTGTGAGCAAGGCACTCAGTGTTTGATTAAATTGTTTGATGAAACAGAACAAATAGACCTGTCTTCTAGACCCCTTATAGACAGTCGAACTGTGTGCAGCTAATTACTCTACCACCTCTAATTACAGATACACGCTCAAACTGAGCTCTTTTCCTTGAACCAAAAGTTAATCCTGGAAATCTGGTAATGCAATTACTATGCTTGTTTCAACAAGCAAGAGAGAGGGGGAGGGAGAGAAAGAGAGGGAGAGAGAATTTGAATATGCGCCATTTATGCAGCCCTACAATGAGGGGGAGTTACAAAAAGACTTTTATATACAAGAGAAAATGAAGGTCTGTAATTGAGGATGATTTGGTGTCCAAGACGGCTTTGAGAAGGAGCCGGAACCAACTTTCCTAAGTGGCATTTAATGTGCTCCCGTGGGTTTAGCTTTTTCATTAGCTTAGTTTTTAATTGATGTCACAACTCAAAGTCAGGACCGTATTTCCAGAAGGAGGAAAGAATGAAAACACTTAGGAAACACACAAAACAAGCAAAAGACTCTAAACCACAACAGTGAAAAAACATGTCTTTTCTTCTAAACATCATTTTAGCATGAGGCAAACTGATCTGTCAGATATGCTTGTCATATCCACATATTTTATAATCCAATATGTTCGGGCAAGAATTTTGGCATAACCTGCCAACAGCAATCCTGAACTTTTCTTGACACTTTAAAGAGCACGGAATATGTCGAGGGGGTTGGATTTGGGGGAGGCCTTAACCCTTTCATTCAGCATCTAAGGGTCCTTCGGAGTAAGTATCACCTAAGGACAGCTCCAGAGGAGGACCTGCCACGGGGATAGGTGATGACCAGCCTTGAGCCCTGACAAGTGCGTTTTAAACCTGACCCTCTCTCAGAGGTGACCTCACTTGGAATAGCATTGAATTCAGTGCAATTCATGGAACCCCAGAGCTGCACGGCACTGTTTGGATGGTTGAATCCAGTGGTTCTCTATCTTGGCTGTACATCAGAAACACCTGGAATGCTTTAAAAAAGGGGCGGGGGACAAAAACTGATGTCCAATCCCACCCAACACTATTCAAGCAAAAGCCCTGGGCTAGGCCCTGGCTATTGAGACTTTTTCTAAGTTCCCACATTACCCTAATGTGATGCTATAGGGTTGAGAACCACAGTCCAACCTCCCATTTTACAGATAAGAAAGCTGAGACTCCAAGACGAAAGTGACTGCCCGTGTCAGGCCCAGGCCTTGTATCCAGGCCCCGGTTAACCTGGTTCCTTAGGTGGTTGTTGAACTCCAGCAGAGTGCTTAATCCCGCCCCTGGGCACCATGGGGTTACAAGAGGAACCGGAGCCTGGCCCCCGCCCCCAAGTAACGTACAGCCACGGTGGGGTGGCAGAACTGACAGGCAAAGCAGTCAAATGGACACGGGAGGGCAACGTCGAGAGAGGCGTGGAGCTTCGTAACGTCGGACGCCAAGTCCAGACTAACATGTTCTGGAAGAGATGCCCACAAGGCTGGGTGGGGTAGAGGGAAGCGTTAGTGGAGTCAGAATCCTCCGGGCAGAGCTCAGCATGAGGAGATGTGGCCCATGAAGGGAGGAGAGGGCGCTTCCCAGGGAGAAGAGCTTAGGCGACCACTTAGAGGTCAGAATGAGTGATGTGTGGGTTGTGTGCTTTGGTGGCCTTTGCTGGAAAGAGGCTAGGACTTGAGAGGGATTCAGGGAGAGAGGCTGTCTGCCAGTGGGGGAGATCCACAGCCACGAAGTTAAAGGGTAACTGCTGCCCCACACGGAGGGATGACCCTGAAGGTTAAAACTAAAAAATAGAAGGGACTCGACATGAAGGTATCTTTGGTGAGAAACCCTGTTCTGATTGGTTGGTGCCCGAGTCATACCAATAGTTAAATATTTTGAAGAGCTCCCCTGCGCATCCTGGACCCTGTGGTACCAGGTCCTTAGGGAATGTAATCTTGAGCAGTGTACTTGGGCAAGTCCTGAGCTGCTGCAGGGAAGAGGCAGCTGAAGCCCAGTAACTGTTCATGGGGTGGGGGGGGTGGGGTGTGGTGGGCGTTCAGAGACAGGTGGATGAAGGGAGGCTTCAGGTCAATGCGAAGAAAAGCTCCATGTTCTCAGAAATTCAGCCTGCGGCCTCTGCTGCCACTCATAACAGTCAATAGACCGTGAGGTTGGTGGGGCCCCTCCTCTGTTGCCCACATCTTCTCACCGAGGCTCCCCGTGCCTTGTCTTCTCTTCCCCTGGATTCTTGCATGGTTGTCTGCTTCCTCCCGTGATTCGATGGATCAAACTTGCCTTTTCTGCACTTTGTCTAAGAGCAGGCCCAGAGGCGGCATCTTGGGCCGAGCATCTTGGGCCAAGAAGGAGATTTTAGATGGGGAAGGAAGATGGGGTTTTGGTACCAGATGTCCCTTCCTTCAGAGCCATTTTCCTCAGAGCCCCTTAGGACCCCACAGGGAGACAGGCATTCTTCTTGGGTCCACTCTCCAGCTATGCTGCCTCCTTTCACATCACACATTTGTCACTTGATTATTGTCTCTTCCATTTGCTTTCTCGGTGGGTACAGCTACTAAGAAGCCACTCCTGTTCTATAGAAGTTGGTTCTACCACAGCACTGGGTATGCCTTGGAAAGCCTCTGGGATCCCTGTCCTCTGAGCCTACTGTAGGAATCCCTCCTGAATTCCATCTTGCATAACTTGGTTCTAAGAGTGAAGCCAGCTCAAAACTCCCACCTACCAAAAAGTGGAAGAGAATAAACTAAGGATGGCATGGCCATCTTGGATTTGTCTTCATAAGGAAGGGTTTCTTTTCCTTTGTTCATGTTCCTTGTGCTTTAGCCCTGGAAGTGCATAGCTGCAAGACACATTTGAGATCCCTTGATCCAACCCTTTCATTCTATAGTCAGTGTAGACGAAGAGCTAAGAAAAAAGGGCCTGTTGTCGTTATTAACTGGGTTTGAATCTTGGTCCCACAACGAACGTCGAAGTTGCCTGACCCTGAGCACATAACTTAACCTCCTTGAGCAGCTGTAATAATGATTCTCTTTTCACTGGGTCGTAACCATATTTAAAGAAGATGATCCATATGATGTGCTTAGAACAGAGCCTGCCATATAAATATTATTTTTTTATTATTGCTATGAATAAAGAACTTGAGGCATGCACATATTTCTTAGTCTCACTGGAAACCAGATATTTTGTAACTTTTCATGTTAGTTAAGTGCTTCTTGAACTTTTCACCAAAGCATCCCTAATATTAGAGAAGAGTAGAAACATAAACCCAAGCAATCTCGGGGCTTAGCTCCGTCCCATAAGAGTTAAATGTCTTGGACTTCTGCGTTATCTGAAACAATGCGTGCAAATTCTGCCTTTTATTTCTTAATGTGTCTGTGCTTGTTCCAATCCAGAAATTGTGGTTTCCCCCTCAAACTCTTTATCTCTGTAAAATCAACGCTGCTAAACGTAAGTGATGCTTACTCCCTGGATGGTGAGCATGTCTAAGAGTGCGTAGCTCCAGTCTGAGGGACATGAAGTTAGTCACAGGGCATCTTTAACAGCAGTGACTGCTCTGTGAAGGATGGGACTTGAGATCTTGTGTGAGAGCAGGAGGGAGGAAGTCACACAGAAGCAGCGCCTCCTCCCCGGGAAGGGGTGAGGCCAGCCGTGTGAGATGATAACTTCATCCCTGAAAGCTGGCAGCTTTTTGTTCTCGGCAGACCAAGAGGCCCCTCTGTGGGACTCTCTGGGCTCCAGACTGGGGGATCTGGTCCCGCCATGCCCCGGGGAGGCCGCAGTCTGAAAGATGTAGTGTGCCTTGGTGCCTCAAGGCAGATTGTGTGCTGAAATGGAGGCGAGACAGACTGTCAGCGTGGAAACCATGTGGTGACAGCTTCCTTCACCCTCCAGACCTGTCAGCTCACGGGGGAACTGACAGGCCTCAACTAATAAGGTAAACAAAGGCTTTAGAGCATGGGGGAGGAATGCTGGAATTCCTTCTTTAATGTTTCCCTATTCATAACATGTCACAGAGTTAACGCCCGGCCCCCGCGGAGGTAGCGCTTCCTGGTTTTTAAGATCTCCCAAGCGTGGTGAGAGAGAGGCCGGAAGCACCGAGGCTGAGCTTATAGCCAGAGCAGCTCTGTCATAGCTGGCTCCACATCTGGCTGCTTCTTTAGGAAGTCCATGGCTCCTGAGGTTGCGTGTGTGAGGGTAAATCCAGACACTAGGCTGGTGGTCGAGGCCTGGTCACGGCCGTGGCCCAGCTTTGTCTCCCTCTGCTCCAGTGTTCCCAACACTCACCTTTCTCATCCCCGAAGTGCAGCTCCAGTCGTCTCTGTCGATCTGGACAGCTTCCAGGAAAAGCCACCTCAGCTTTGCCTCCTCAGAGGGCTCGCCAGTGTGCACGCTCCCAACTGACTTCTAGAAAAGCCTCCGCTTTTTTGGATCAAATTCCATCCTACCTTGAATGTTTCTGTGTCCGAGGCCTCTTTCCTCTCCACCTACCCGCACTCCCGCTTGCAAGGCAGACCCCCTCTGCAGGGCTAGAATGGCAATAATACAGTATTTCTGTGCCCTTACTTAAAAAGACAAATGGCCTGTTAGCCTTTTAGGATGTAATTTAAAAGCCATTTTTTCTAGTGGTAATAACTGGAAATGGACTCCCGCTAAAGGGCCCTATGACTTCCTCCAGGAGCAAGGGATCTGCTAATGGTGACCAGTTGGCCACGGCTGTTTTCAGATTTACCCACTATTTCCAGTGGAAGGCTCAGAGAGCAGGAGAATGGCATTTTGAGGGGACCGTGAGCTCACAGAGGGCTTTGAAGAAAGGCAGGCGCCTTTTTCTGGAACCATACAGCTGCCGTTGTTTGTCTTACGGACTGAGGACCAGGAATAAAAATGGGCTTAGAGGGATGGGGATCATGGTGTTTTTAACAACCGAATCTCACCAATCAGAACTCTCGAAATCTGGAAAGGTTGGGCTTCCTCTTCGCCCTCTGTTTAAGAATCTGCAGGCAAATTTGAGTTATCTGGCTTTGGTGCCCCTCAGAAGTGACATTTCTCAGACAACGGTGGCTTTTTCCTGTAGACAGCGAAGCTTTTATTTTAACCATTCAGGATAGACAGTCTTCAAGAATATATTACCTGTGCTTCTTCAACAGCATTGTTGCAGAGACATTAAGTGTTCGTTGATGATGCAGGGCCATTATTTTGAATGTCAGTTTTAAAGACTTTGTCTTCCCTTTGCTATTTTTTTGTTCATTATATGCTATTTTACAATTCCATCACCTCATCTATCTTGGTATTTAATATACATTTACTTCTTATTCAGTGAGAAAAAAAGTGATGGAAAAATCCCAAATGGTAAAATAAATGATGATGTGTTCACTGAATGGGTTCCTCTGTGACCTTTGAAAAGGATGTAGAAAACCATTGATACAGACATTGGAATATGGAAAAGAAGTCTGTGCTATGTCACTAAGTGTAGCAGTGGGCTGCTAAGCACTATGTGCATTAGGATGGCCCCTACGCCTAGGGAATCCTGGTGAGCTCAGACTCTAGACTGTCCAGATCTATAAATGAGGACACCGAACTGCTTAGCCTCAGATGGAAGTTCTGTGCATTCCAGTAAAGGATTGCAGGTAAAGGAAGCAATGTTTACGCATCACCTACCATGTGTCAGATGCTATTTTCGGAGCTTTCATATATCGTCTTTATTAATTCTGATAATCACACTCTGAGGTTATCTTGCTCCGTAGTTGAGGAGGCTAAAGTGAAGAAGTTGTGTAGGGGGCTCAGGTTCACACAGATGAAAAACAGTGGAGGTAGGAGTGGAACATAAATACGATGGACTCCGAAGCCCCTGTTCGTTTTACTATACAATACCAGTTATCTGCTGCCTCAGGAACACTCCATGATACGTGATGAACAACCACAAAACCTAAACATAGGTTTAACATACAACAATAAGTACATATTGCTCACCCCTCTGAGGTCCACTGGGAGTCGGCCGGGTGCTTCTGCTGTTCACGCACATGTCTGGTGGTTGACGGGCCTTCGGTTGATCTAGGCTGGTCTGGTCCGGGGCACCTGGGGGACTCAGTTCTGCTCCATGTGCCTCTCTTCCTTCGGCAAGCTAGCTTGGGCCTGCTCTGGCCACAGTGGCACCGGTGGAAGAGAGCAAGAGGAATCCCACAGGCCCCTGCAGCCAGGCTGGGAGGGGGCACACAGTCGTTGCTATTGGCCGAACGAAGGTGTGCGACCAGACTCAGAGTCAAGGGAGGGGAAATCTACTCCGCTCCTATTATGGAAGGAACTACAACATTATGTGGCAAAGGGAAAGGTGCAGAAGTGGGGGCCCTTACAGCAATTAGCCACGTAGAACAAGCCGCCTTTGAACACAAAAGCAGGTGTTCTAAGAACTTCCTCTGGGCCTCCCACCTCACCTTTTTGAGGTTCTGGTGAAGTATGTGCGTGGGTGGAGTGGGGACAGCAAATTTGGGGGATGAGGAAGGGAGACAGATATATGTTTAACCAAAATAATGTCATTCCATAGTATGTTAGTGACTATAATGAGGGGAAAAGTGTTCCAGCCTTGTGTTCTATCATTCCGGGCTATTCTGTAACACGGGGGTACACCCGGGGACTCTTAAGGAAGGAGGGCATTTTTGTAGTTGTGTGTTACTTCCATCCCTACATTCAGCGGACACAGATTCATGACCTGGAAAGAAAACAGAGAAACTGTTTCCGAGGCATGTCCTTGGCTGTCAGCGGGTAATGTGTTACTGCTGTGTTTCTTGCTGCCAGGCTCTGCCTCTCAGATACCACATTGGGGCCAGGGGCTAGAGAACATGTGTCTTGTGAAGGGTGCAAGTGCGTGAGCTTTGTGAAAGCTCTCTGCTCCTGAGACATTCTTTCCACTTCCCAATGGGTATCATGGTCGTTCCCATGGTCGTGCTTAGGGGTCCGCCCAGTCTTTCCTTCAGGTAACTGCTATCGTATAAATAAAATTGCAAGTGGAAAAGTAGCTCAATTAAAAGAGCAGTTGTCCCATGCTTTAGGAACGTGTACAATCAACCATGTGAATTCTCTCTGTTCTTCTCTATTTGGTAAGTGGGACCCCAGCCTTTCTACTTGTCAGTCTTTGTTAACCTCATTCCAGGCCCTGTTAGTACATAAAATATCAAAGCAACATTTAGGAAAGAAAGAAATCTGTAACTCGGACTTTTCGCAGAGGGGGTTGATGTTTCTAGCAGGGGTTTCAGTGCTTTGCTGCGTCACCCTCAGCTGAATGATGGCTGAGCATGCTGTCTCCTGCTGCTTCTGGCTCCCAGGGCCTGCTCGCCCAGAAGGAGCTCTATTTGGCCAGAACTGAAAGAAGAGGACACCGGTCCAGTTCCCTCTGCTTTGACACCTGGGCAGCTGGAGGACTGGACCTTGGACCTGGTTCCTGCCCACACTCCCTTCCTGGGGACCTACTTCCATTGATTTCTGACATGGACTCTGCTGCTGTCTGATAAGTCCCAGCCCCCCAGCCTGCTAGGAGTCGTGGTGGGGAGGGCGGTGGCTATAAGAAACTGTACCAGACAACAGACTCTTACTTTCCTCCAGTGGCTTATCAAAAATGATTGTAGCTGCTTCGGCAGGGCCTGAAGTGACCCATTGTCCCCTCTTCAGTGATCTCTGTATCTTACACGAGCTCAGTGCTTACTGTTCTGGGATTCACCCGCCCCACCCCCCGCTTGTGTGACAGTGTGTGAACTAGTGCTCTGTGGAACTTTGTGTTCATTTACATAACGCATTTCTCAGGTGCATATATGTTATGCATGAGTCTGTGTTGTTAATCATTTGAAATTTAATTGGAACACGACAGTTTTTCCTTCCTCTTCAGTTTTCCCTCTCTCTCCCTCTCGAGCTCGTGAAACACTTGGAAGAATTCCAGTCTCTTCCTGGCACTGTGGGCTTCCTGACTTTTTCCTTTATGGGGAGGATGCTCCGAAGCCCAGGTGGAATGGGCCTCTTGCCCGAGATGACTCCATGGGCCGGTACAGGATCTGTGAGGGAGCCCCAGGCTTCCCTGCCCCACCAGCCCTTCCTCTCTCCTCCTCCTCCTTTCCCTAGGCTTGGAGGCCTGCCTCTGTGAGGAAGGAAGGCTAAGGGATGAGTTGGCCAGGCTATCCTTAACTCGCTCTGTGCTTGGGCTTCTGAGAGCCTCTCCCAGAATTCCATTAGGCAAGGGCTCTGTATTGATTACTGTGCCATGATGATTTCCCCTTTGCCAGTTAGAATTCTTGAGAGCAGACAAGGATTCTTTCTGGCTCACAAGAAGGTGTGAGCTGAAGGGCTGCAGAGGCCGGAACTCTCTTTCCCACTGCGTCTCCCCCTGCGGGAGTTCAGTTCTCTCCCCGCCCACTCCATCCTGCTCCCCACACGTTCTGACCCGAGCAGAAGGCAAGTTCAGTTCCCACAGGTGCACAGATCCCACTCTCTGAAACGAGGGAGAAGAGAAAAGGGATGAGAGCTGATATCCCTGCTCCCGAAAACAGGAAGCAGGCTGGGTAGATTGACTTGATACGGAGCTATCAGACTGCCGCTCGCTCACGCTGGGACGTTTATCACTGCCAGTCATCAGCACTCTGGCAAGCTCATGAATAATGCATTTCCCAGTGATTTCCTTCCTTATTTGCTAGCTCGAGGCAATATTGATTAAAAAAAAAAAAAGTCTGCATAGCTGAGCTGTGTTGTGGTAACGTTTATTTAAAATGATTGGGAGACAGAACACACGTGTTTATCTCTACATATGTGTCTTGGTGTCTGTTGTTTGTGGATAATGACATTTGTTTAAGGGGCCACGGTGGTTTTTAGCAGTGTTTTTCAAATCAAAGGTTGGTTCACATTGGAGCCCTGAGTTAGGTTGAAACAGCTGTGTGGTGGTGAAGGACCAGGAGGACAGACAGGGTGCACTGGGAGGAGGGTAGATGGGAGCGGGGGCAGGGAGGAGGGAGGGTGGGCTGGGGGGAAGAGGGCAGACAGGGAGGAGAGGGGTGGACGAGGTGGGGGGTTAGGAGGGATGGATGGAGGAGGAGGTGGGGGTGGGGGGTGCACAGAGAGGAGTTACAAGCAGGGAAACTGAGCCACTGAGTTAGCAGTAAGGTCTCTTGTTAGTCAGTTGAGGTCTCTCTCTCTTGGTCTCATCTCTCTATCTCTTGTCTGTCTTTCTGTCTGTCTCTCTGCCATGGATGCAAAGCCCCCTGGCTGCGCCAGTGTCCATATCCGATGAGCAAATGCGATGGTGACACAAGCCAGGAGGGGCCGGAGCATCAGAAGTCTCCATGGGTGGCTGTGCCCTGTGCTGCGTCCTGGCCATCCTCACCTGCTGAAGGCTCCTGACTCCTGTTGACTTCATTTCCGATTCTCAGGAGCTGACAGCAGTAGGCACATCCTTGGAATTCCTGTGCCGGGCCTGATGCCCCCAGTCCCGCTCAGCCACCTTCCACCTCAGAAGCGCGCCTGCCATCTAACGGGGTGTTGTGGCCTCCCACTCAATCTTACTGTCACACAAGCTCTTGGGGAGTCCAAGAAGAGAGCCCCCTTCTGGGAAATCGAATCCTCCTCCCACGTCAGTCACTGGGTCCACTTAGCCTTCCCCCTCACCATGCTGGTTTCCCTCTAAAGCTCGAGAGCAAGTTCAGCAAGGGCTGGGCGGCTGCGCGGTATTGAAAGCCCGTCTCACAGGGGCCAGTGGTGGTGGTGGCGGCGACCCCTTCAGTGGTCCTTCCTCACACCTTCTGTCCCGGCTTTCAAGGCTCCAGTCCTCATCTCCTGGGGCAGACCGTGCTGAAGTTCTGGAGAGACCCCGAGCAGTCATGGCAGCAATTCAGAGGGTAGAGGGCACTGGAGAGCTGACCGGGCAAGGCTCCAGTCTCTCCTACCCACCGGCTCAACACTCCCACCAGCTAATTAATACTCAGGACCCCGAACTCTCATCTGTGTGAGACGGTATTTTCACATACAGCATATCATGTGAGCTGCCCCAAGAGCCTAGAAGGTTCCCCCAAATCCTTCATTCACTTGTCTTACTAGTAATAATTTAAGCTTTTTCATCTTCCCTTCAACCCCAAACCTGCAAAGAAAAGAAGGCTCCATACACACTGTTTCTACTTCTTGACTTATAACCCTCCTCCCACATTGCCTGGAGCTGCCTTCTTTAAGATGACCACTCATGTTCAGATCTAAACCTAGGGCCTTTTCTGAGTCCTTACTGGCTCTGCTGTAGTTTTCCTGGTACCAGCTTCCAATTCCCCTCCACCTCCTCCCAGTGTACTCCCACCCCACCCTCACCATGCCACAAACAGATAACATGGTTGATCCAAAGGAAGGTGTCTGCAATGATGTCATTCCAGGTATCAGACGCAGACAATATATTGGGTCAGACAATAATGCTAGTGGTTCTCTCAAATCTTTCCATTTGCACAACCACCGACTTGCTCCACAGACAGAGGTGGCCCTAGGTCCCCCTTGCTGGGAACACACTGGGAAGTCACCCAACAGTACATCTCAGCCACTTCCATTTCTTTGGCCCCCAGGAGCTCGTAGAGGCCTCTGCGCTCTGAGTCTCAGACTTCCAGCTCCCCCATTTGCTGAGTAGCAAATGGAACTGAGAGTTGGCATACCCTCCCCCTCCTGCCACCTTGTTGAGTAGAAAACTTGAAGCTGGAACCCCTGTCAGGCTTAGGTCTCTGCTGTTGGCCCCCTAAAAGGAAGAGGCTAGAAAGAAAGGCATGTTTCTTCTGCAGGGTGTGCAGAGCTATAGCATGTAGCAGACAACGCTCATTTATTTGAAACTGTTCCATGGTGCAAAGCCCTCTAATCGATCATTCTTTTGCAAATGTCAATGGGAGAAATGTGAGTTCCGTATTTATAAAGCCAGAAAAATGGGGGCTTGTCCCCCACCTCCCAGGTGTATATTTATGCACTGATGAATGACCCCAAAGTGGGTTTGTTATAGAAAAAGTCCATGCCAAAGGCAGGAATCTTGCATCTGGAAACACAGTCTGACAATTAGGCCTCTGAGCCCAGAGGCCGATGCTCTGTGTTTCCTGAGTGTGACTATCACATCCTTAAGGCTGGGGTGAACCCAAGAGTTTTGGAATTTGGATCCTCATCGTCTCCACAGTACTGTCCCCTGAGGTTGCTTTTTGTTCTGTTTTGATTTTTGTTTGTTTTTGGCTCTGAGGATGGAGCTTTAAGAATCTTGGAAGCCAATAAGAATCAGTGAAGGAGAACAGAACTTATTCCAGTCTTGTGCCGAGAGGAGAGTCACAAGGAATAAGGAGTTAATGTTCAAAAGACCTTCGAAGCAGTTAGATGGGGTGTTCGTCACAGACTTGGGGCATCCTGATTGGGTGGGCATTTCCCAGGAGCCCCGACTTTCCCCGGCTCCACCGTGGGGAACACGCATGCCTGTGCCAAAGACTGACCCCTGACCCCGACTCCTTTGGCCGCCCTCTCTCCCTCCAAACCAGCCTCTCCTTTCCTGCCTTCCAAACAATGGCGCACTTGTTTGAAAAAGGTCGGTGAAATAGGAATCACACTTTCCAAGTAACCTTTCGAAAAAGGGGTAAGAGTGAAAAATTGGGACTGGCCAAGCCAGTGGTGTGTGCTGCTTTCGAAAGGGCATCCCCAGGTGAGGTCCAGGCTGAGTAACGTCTGACGAACCGGTGCCTTGTGTTTTGTGCGCTGTGGAAAAAAACCAGCTGCTGTGAAAGGGTTAAAAATGAGCTCTCATGGTCAAGAGCCCCAAGCAACAGGCACGTTCAGTTTCAGTCAGGAAGAAAGACAAGTGTTTGGTTAGTAACGGGATATGGCTGGAGCTGGGTTTTGGCCTGCAGTCCCTCGGCAGGTTGAGAGATGGGGATGGCCCAGTTCTTGCGGTTATTTGGAGTGGGACGGAGGCAGGCAGCCCGGAAGGCAGCGCCTGGGAGGTGCTACCCACCCCTCCTTTACATAGAAGGGAACTAAGGCCCAGGGTGGGCTGGGGACTTGACCTGGGTCATCCTAGTGAGCGGCACCGCAGAAATAAGAGGGGCAAAGAGTCGCCTTCCAGTTCCAGAGCCCTTTCTGGAAAGCGCGGGCTTGCATGGAACGTGGGCTCAGGCAGAACGGGGATTTAGGGTTGTTTCACCCTCTCCTTGGCTGGGTTCCCTCCTGTTCATCCAGATCCCTCATCTGTGAAATGGGCTCCAAAAAATAGCTCTTTGGCTGGGTTTTTGGTATTAAATGAGATGGTACATATGAGACCAGAGACCAGCACACTCAAAAAGTGCTCTTTCTTGGACCGCCAGGACTCCTGCCAGGCGTGGGCCTGGTCACAATCAGTAAGGATGCAAATAAAGCCTCCAAAAACCAAACACCCCCTTGGACGTCCTATCTACTCCCCGGCCCCTTAGTGGGGGAACTCCACATCAAAGGCAAAGGCAAATGGGATGGGAGAGAATAAAAGAGCCTTTTCTGAGCAAAGGGGAACTCGCCCCAGAGAAGCGCTGAGTTAACGGGGCCCAAAGCCAGCCTGTGAAGTTAGAGAGGCCTGGAGATTAGAAGGCCAAGAGGAAATAATGCTTTTCTTGTCTTGGCTGCAGGGCTGCGGGGGCGCAACAGCTGGAGGGCATATGCGCCTGTTAGGGGCACACTCCCATCAGACAGAAGGAAATCCTGCCCGGGGCTGGCAGGGCCGGAGCGCGGCAGTCTGGGGCTCTCGGGGAATCTGAGCTGGTGCTGCCAAGGCTCCAGGCCCCGCATCCGACCCGCCCGCCCATGGCTGCCTGGGCAGGGGCCTCCCTCCCCAGCCACTGGCCCCTATGGAGGCCCTCCCCCTTCCTAGGAGGTGTCAGATCCAATGATGCTATCGACAGAAAACTCCAAGGATGCCTGCGGTTTATTTTGTATCCACTTCAAAATCCGCATGAACCCCCTTCCTCCTCGCCTGTGCCTGGATGGGTGACTTTGGCCCCACTCCACAGCCTGGAATCCTTCTCCTCAGCCCAGCTAGACAGAGAGTGGCCTTCTTCCCCCCCCCCCGCCCCCCGACTTTTCCTTGGTTTCCTTTATGGGCCACGGGATCAAACTCCTGAGAGAGGAACCAAGGCCACCTGTCGTCCCCTCTCAGACCCTCCGCCTCTGAGCCTTTGGACCGTGTGACAAGATGCCCAGCATTAGCGTCTGCTAATTAATCGGGGAACTGGCTCCCTATTGGCCCATAGCTTTTTACAGACCTGAATTAAACGAAGTGTTTATGTGACAGATATGTGGGAGGGATTTCAGATATAATCACCATCAATCTGGCTGCAGCCAAAATAAATTCTGTGAAAAGTAAAACAAACTGTCGCCCAGACAAAGTAGGCCTTCGGGGTCTCCGGCAATAGCCTGTGTTTTCTTATTTAGCCTCATCTAATATTTCTGCTCTTTTCGGCGTAGATAGGATCTCTGCACGCAGGGCACTCTTGCTGCAGCTGACAGGGGCAGACACATGCTTCTGCCCCCTGAGGGACAGAGAGGGGAAGGGATGTTGCCTATTTACATTAACATTCTTAGTGCAAATAAACCGGCTCTGGCTGGGCACAGGGTGGGGTGGGCACCGGAGATGGAGGTGGGCGGGGGGGAGCAGCCTGGCTGTAAGGTGGGGCTCACGCTACAGTCTCCTTTCCTCCAACCTGCTAAGGTCAAGGCCGTGGTAGAGAAGTCAGAGACTGCTGGACCTTTGAGAGAGGGGCTGGGTTAGGCCCCCTCCATGTGCCCATGAGGTGTGCAGGCTTTCTGCGTGCTTTCTCTCTCTCCTTCGGCTATTTTAGCACTCCTGTGAGGAAGCAGTGAGGAATCTGAGGCTCAGACATAGTAACTACTCGCCCCTCTCTAAAGCTGTGACACTGGGCTTTTGACCCTGACTCTGAAAGCCTGTGCAGTCTCTCTCCGCAATACCTTGCTAAATAAAGAGGAACGAGGCTTAACCACTCCTCCCTGTGAAGAGGCCCTTGGGCACCTCGGTGGGCCCTGCCCTGCATCCTTCTTTCTCTTTCTCCCTCTCTCTCACAGCTGGGGCTGTTTCACGCCCCCTTTCTCTGGCTCTCCCCACTTTGGCCCAGCTTGTCCTCCTTTCCCAAACCAGGCCTAGGGTAAGGAGGGAGATGTTGAGGGTCTCCAGGCTACCAGCCGCCCATCCTGCCTGTCTGGTAACGGAGCACAACTCTAGCCTCCTGCCTGAGCTCCGGCTCCTCTCCCTCAGGGTCTTGCCCTGGTGACCAGCCTAGGATCCCAGCAGCCCCCCAGGAGCAGAGACTCCCGCTTACTCCATACAGATGTCTGGGGGCTTGACGCCAGCCCTCCCTCTGACCTGTGCCCAGGCTTGGCATACTTACTGAGATTCCACAACGGTGGGGAGACCCCCTCTTTCTTCAGCCACTGCCCCACTGCTCAGCACTTGCCTGGGCCTGGCTCTAGAGGAAGTCATGCCCACTGAACTCAGCGCCTGCCCATCTGCTCTGATCTCTGTCCTGGCTCCCACGTTTGTTGCCACATCAGGGGATCTGGGGCCACATTCTGTCCCTTCCTCGATATCTACAATTGCTCTATGTAGCATTCTTGGTGCTATGCCTTCCTGAGTCTGATATGTGAGAGGTCCTCTGAAAATCTACCACAAAAGATATGTTTTTCTGGGTTTTTTTCCCTTTTTTTTCCATCTGCCCCTTTATTCTTCTTTGTAGGAACCCCATCTAGAATCAAAATGTCCACGCCCAGTGGAAAAGATACTCCATCAGTGATTCAGGTCACAGCACTCCTTTTTCCCTCAATGAAAGTAAAGGGACAGATTCCCTGCTCCCTGAAAACTCTGCAGCACCAAAAGGCGTTGATTCTATCACACTCAAGCTTCTAGACACTTGAATAGAGTAGAAGGAAAATCTCTCTATGAAATAGAAGTATGTTTGTAACTTTGCAAACCCATCCGTTCAATCATTCATTCATTCAGTAATATCTACTGAGGATCTACTCTGTACCAGACACTATTAGAGGCCCGCGGGATATATCAGTGAGTTAAAAACATCTGCCTCCCTGGCATCTGTATTCTACCAGCTGAAGGCAGGTGATAATAGCAGTCATAAACAATAAGAAATGTATACATGGTGACAGAAGGCAAAAAATGCTGATGAAAGAAAGATCAAGGTAGGAGTGATTGGAGGTACTAGAGCAGGGGCTGAGTTACATGTCCACATAGGGCGTTTGGGGCAGGTCTTACAGAGAAGGTAAGGTGTGAACATAGACTTGAGGGAAGTGAGGTTGTTAGCCATGAAGGCAAATCAGGAAGGGTGTTCCAGGCAAAGGGAACAGCCAGTGCAAAGGCTCGGAGGCAGGGCTGTGTCTGGCACATTTAAGGAACAGCAAGGAGGCCGAAGTGGCCAGAGTGAAGTGAGCAATAGGAGAAGTAGAAGGAGGTGAAGTCAGAGTTGAGGTCAGAACGACACCAGAAACCAGATCATGGAGGGCCTTCCAGGCCCCATAAGCACTTGGAGTCTTTTCTGTCCCTACTCGAGTAAATTCATGAAGGCCAGTCTCTCTCATTAGTCAAGCTAGAGTTCAAGAAATTCAGTAAATATTTCTTGACTTTGTATGCCAAGTCCTGAGGCACACATTGTTGAGTAAGTCTGTCTCTGCCTTCAAGAAGTTCAAGTTTGGATGCCGGTGGTTTCGGCAGCAGGGTGCAGAGGAAAGCACACTGCACTAGGAGGTGAGCGGCCTGGGTTCTAGTCCTGCCCTTCCATGTAACCTTGGCCATTCACCAAACCTCAGCTTCCTGTCACTGGAGAGAATTCTCTCTCCCGGTGTCCCGGTCACCTCCCAGGCACTATGGCGATCAAATGAATGAAGGCATGCCAAGACTCGTTGAAAACTGAACAGCCCTGTGTAAATAGAGGGGGGGATTAGGGAACCAAGTTAACATGGTCCTTGCCCTATATCCCTTTCCTTGGGCCAGTCAACTCAGGCCATGAAGTCATTTTGGTGCTGCCTTCTTCTCTCCCCGTGACCTCACTGACGCTCACACTCGGCCGGGTGAGAACCACCACGGCTGTTCATCTGGGTTGGTGCAGATCTCCAGCATGGAAAACACATCCAGGGGTATCGGCTTTGCAAAGGAAATTTGCCCATGCCTTCTCTATGTCACGCTTCCCTGATCAGATAAAGCTGCACTGGGGGTGAACTTTTAAGTCAAGTATGCACGACTCCAACCAACAATAACAAAAACAGGCCCACAGGTTGCTGAGCACGGTGAGCTTTTAAAATGCCTTCAGACGGTGTGAGGATATTAATAGGGAAACACGTATCTCATTTCAGGCTACAAAGCAGATCCCACAGTGGGACATGGAAATGCTGGCTGCTTCAAGGTTAGCTTAGACCGAAGAGAGGGACTCGGCTGGAATACAGACACACCTCAGGCTGTGTCCCAGGCGCCGGGCTTCCAGCTCTGACAACACAGCCTGTCAACCCAGCTCTGTTGTGAGTGGAACTGGACACTCGGTGATGGCCAAAAACAACAGTTGACTAAAATAATGAAGCTACGTGTGGACAGTGATGGAGGTGGAGAAGCACAGAGCTGGACGGGCCCTGTGGAAATCTTCTTGAACACCTTCCTTTATTTTACAGGTAAGGACACCAAGACCTGCGGGTCATGTTGTGACTGACTACAATAACGATGAGACTCTAATGTCATTTTCACGGTGAGTGCATTTGCCTCCAGTGGGGTCACAGCATTCTAAATGTCCTCGGTTATCCTTTCTGTGTCACTGCGACCCTCTGGACACAGGACTAGCCAAATGGACACTTGGGGGTCCAGTTGTGGGGATAGACTGTGTTGTCATGGTGGAAAGGGCACTGGGTAATCAATCCAGAGATCTGGTCTGAGGCCTGGTTCTGGACTTATTTACTGGGTGACATTTATCTCCTCGTCTGTTTTCTTCACGGCAAAACATGAGATGTACATAGTTAAGACAATGTGCGTTAAAAGACTCTGAAAACCAAAATTGTTTTCCACCCCTCTTCCAGATTCCAACGTGTCATTTGTGAGGACATGGTTCGAATTAGGGGTGAGTCTCTGAACAGAGTGGGTGGGGAAGCTAGCTGGCCCCACATGGACCTTCCTGGTCACAGTATACAGGCCTTTTCACCATCGATGCCCACCTCCCTCCCCGCCACCCCGGCCCCCCATCACACCCTCCACAGCCCCACCAACGTTCTCAGCAGCCCTCTGGTTGTTCTCAAGTTTGCAAATGTCCCTTCTTCACCTGAGCAACTCCTCCTATCCTTTACAATGGTAGCACTGCTACATCAATAGGACCATTTTGTCTCAGTTTCCTGATTTATAAAACGGGGATAATAAGAGAATCTAGATCATAGAGCTATTCTGAGGATGAAGTGACTTAGTATAAGTTAAAGCTTATAGAACCATACCTGGTTCATGGTAAGTGCTACAAAAATATTTTCTGTTATTATTATTATTAGACTACATAAAATATCATGTGTAATGTAATGAATTACATGTCTGGTCTGCCTCCCCTACTCAGAATATCACAGCCAGAACAGAGTCCTATTTTTCTCTTTTCTCTGTGCTTACCACCATGTCAGGAACATAGCACATGCTCAATAAACACTTGTGGGATAGACGATTGGATGTGGTCTATGTAATCATGTCTATGACATTCATGTCACCTTTTTCCAGTAAACTTCAAAGGACAAGCAGTATGTCAACTCTACCTCCGTGGCCCTCATCTGAATTACCTTGTTGTTTTAAAAATCCCCCACGTCTCATTTGTGTTTAAATAACAAAAAAAGCTGTCTTGAAATTTTAACCAGTAGAACTACAACCTGGAAACAAGTGAAACTCAATTGGCAGTGAGTTTTTCCACTTGGAGTTGTGGGCCCAGCCACAGTTTTTGACAGGGTTTCAAGAACAGAATCTAGGGCTGAGTTCTATTTGAAGAGTAATTAAGATAAAAGAAGACACCCCCCCACACACACACCACCACCGCCAAAGTCTTTGGGATCATAAGGTGTGAAGGGGACAAAAGACTTAGGTGAACAAACACAACCTCCAGGAGGAGACAGCTGCTCTAAGGATATGCAGCATGGTGGAGGGAGGTAGCGTGGGGTGGGGAGTTCAATTTCCTAGAAGTGGATTTCAAGCCACTGGTTCCACTTCCTGCTCTTAATCTCATGGCTGTGCACAATAGCTTGAAACTGACACCCAAGAGACTATCTATCAATTTGGGTTTCAGCTAAGAGTGTTGCCAGGGAAACAGCTCCCTTCCTATTGTGTTCTTAATTTCCTATGTCTAATAGTATTCTTATTTTAAAGTTTTTGTTTAATTCTAGTAAGTTAACATACAGTGTAATATTAGTTTCAGGTGTATGATATAGTCATGCAACACTTCCGTACATCACCCGATGCTCATCACAAGGGCCTTCCTTCATCCCCACCACCTATTTCCCCCATCCCCCCACCCACCTCCCCTCTGGTCACCATCAGTTTGTTCTCTATAGTTAAGAGTCTGTTCCTTGGTTTGCCTCTCTCTCTTTCTCTTTTCTTCCCCCCAATAGTATTCTTTTCTTTTTATTATTATTATGTTAGTGACCATACATTACATCATTAGTTTTTGATATAGTGTTCCATGATTCCTTGTTTGCATATAACACCCAGTGCTCCATTCAATACGTGCCCTCTTTAATACCCATCACCGGGCTAACCCATCCCTCCACCCCCCTCCCCTCTAGAACCCTCGGTTTGTTTCTCAGAGTCCATGGTCTCTCATGGTTTGTCTCCCCCTCCGATTTCCCCCCACTTCATTTTTCCCTTCCTACTATCTTTTTTTTTTAACATATAATGTATTATTTGTTTCAGAGGTACAGGTCTGTGATTCAACAGTCTTACACAATTCACAGCGCTCACCATAGCACATAGGCTCCCCAATGTCTATCACCCAGCCACCCCACCCCTCCCACCCCCCACCACTCCAGCAACCCTCAGTTTGTTTCCTGAGATCAAGAATTCCTCATATCAGTGAGATCATATGATACTTGTCTTTCTCTGATTGACTTATTTCACTCAGCATAATACCCTCTAGTTCCATCCACATCGTTGCAAATGGCAAGATTTCATTTTTTGATGGCTGCATAATATTCCATTGTATATATATACCACATCTTCTTTATCCATTCATCTGTTGATGGACGTCTTGGCTCTTTCCACAGTTTGGCTATTGTGGACATTGCTGCTATAAACATTGGGGTGCACGTACCCCTTCGGATCCCTACATTTGTATCTTTGGGGTAAATGCCCAGTAGTGCAATTGCTGGGTCGTAGGGTAGCTCTATTTTCAACTTTTTGAGGAACTTCCATATTTCCAGAGTGGCTGCACCAGCTTGCATTCCCACCAACAGTGTAGGAGGGTTCCCCTTTCTCTGCATCCTCGTTAACATCTGTCATTTCCTCACTTGTTAATTTTAGCCATTCTGACGGGTGTGAGGTGGTATCTCATTGTGGTTTTGATTTGTATTTCCCTGATGCCGAGTGATGTTGACACTTTGTCATGTGTCTGTTGGCCATTTGGATGTCTTCTTTGGGAAAATGTCTGTTCATGTCTTCTGCCCGTTTCTTGATTGGATTATTTGTTCTTTGGGTGTTGAGTTTGATAAGTTGTTTATAGATTTTGGATACTAGCCCTTTATCTGACATGTCATTTACAAATATCTTCTCCCATTCTGTCGGTTGTCTTTTGGTTTTGTTCACTGTTTCCTTTGCTGTGCAAAAGCTTTTTATCTTGACGAAGTCCCACTGTTCATTTTTGCCCTTGTTCCGTTGCCTTTGGTGATGTTTCTAGGAAGAAGTTGCTGCAGCTGAGGTCAAAGAAGTTGCTGCCTGTGTTCTTCTCTAGGATTTTGATGGATTCCTGCCTCACATTTAGCTCTTTCATCTGTTTTGAGTCTATTTTTGTGTGTGGTGTAAGGAAATGGTCCAGTTTCATTCTTCTACATATGGCTGTCCAATTTTCCCAACACCATTTGTTGAAGAGATTGTCTTTTTTCCATTGGACATTCTTTCCTGCTTTGTCAAAGATTAGTTGACCATAGAGTTGTGGGTCCATTTCTGGGCTCTCTATTCTGTTCCATTGATCTGTGTGTCTGTTTTTGTGCCAGTACCATACTGTCTTGATGATGACAGCTTTGTAACAGAGCTGGAAGTCCGGAATTGTGATGCCACCAGCTTTGGTTTTCCTTTTTTCAACATTCCTCTGGCTATTTGGGGTCTTTTCTGGTTCCATACAAATTTTAGGATTATTTGTTCCATTTCTTTGAAAATGATTGATGGTATTTTGATAGGGATTGCATTAAATGTGTAGAATGCTCTAGGTAGCATTGGCATTTTCATAATATTTGTTCTTCCAATCCATGAGCATGGAACATTTTTCCATTTCTTTCTGTCTTCCTCATTTTCTTTCATGAGTATTTTATAGTTTTCTGAGTACAGATTCTTTGCCTCTTTGGTTAGATTTATTCCTAGTTATCTTATGGTTTTGGGTGCAATTGTAAATGGGATCAACTCCTTAATTTCTCTTTCTTCTGTCTTGTTGTTGGTGTATAGAAATGCAACTGATTTCTGTGCATTGATTTTATATCATGCCACTTTACTGAATTCCTGTATGAGTTCTAGTAGTTTCGGGGTGGAGTCTTTTGGGTTTTCCACATAAAGTATCATATCATCTGCAAAGAGTGAGCATTTGACTTCTTCTTTGCCGATTCGGATGCCTTTTATTTCTTTTTGTTGTCTGATTGCTGTGGCTAGGACTTCTAGTACTATGCTGAATAGCAGTGGTGATAGTGGATATTCGCTGTGGGTTTTTCATAGATGGCTTTTATGATATTGAGGTATGTACCCTCTATCCCTACACTCTGAAGAGTTTTAATCAAGAAAGGATGCTGTACTTTGTCAAATGCTTTTTCTGCATCTATTGAGAGGATCATATGGTTCTTGTTCTTTCTTTTATTAATGTATTATATCACGTTGACTGATTTGCAGATGTTGAACCAACCTTGCAGCCCAGGAATAAATCCCACTTGGTCATGGTGAATAATCCTTTTAATGTACTGTTGTATCCTATTGGCTAGTATTTTGGTGATAATTTTTGCATCCATGTTCATCAGGGATATTGGTCTGTAATTTTCCTTCTTGATGGGGTCTTTGTCTGATTTGGGGATCAAGGTAATGCTGGCCTCATAAAATGAGTTTGGAAGTTTTCCTTCCATTTCTATTTTTTGGAACAGTTTCAGAAGAATAGGTATTAATTCTTCTTTAAATGTTTGGTAGAGGGGCGCCTGGGTGGTTCAGTCGGTTAAGCCTCTGCCTTTGGCTCAGGTCATGATCCCAGGGTCCTGGGATCAAGCCCTGCATCGGGCTCCCTGCTTAGTGGGGAGCCTGCTTCTCCCTCTCTCTCTGCCTGTCGCTCTGCCTACTTGTGTTCTTGCTTTGTGTCAAATGGATGAATAAAATCTTTAAAAAAATAAAAATAAAAAATAAATGTTTGGTAGAATTCCCCTGTCTTCCCCCCAATAGTATTTTTAAATACATCAAAATACAATCCCTTCAAGGGCTTATAGGGTTAAAATGCAACCATATTATCTCTTTCTGATAGTCACTGGTGAAACTGATAACTTAGTAAATGATGTTACCTGATAACATTTAGATATTAGCTAAGGCACTGATGTAAATATATGTATTAATAAATAGAATATGCATGTGGTATTACTTACAATATTTAAAGAGTATAAGTTAGGACTAGATAACCAGGAATGTCGACTTGCTTTCTTCACCTAATTTATGGTACGGTTTCTAAGCCAACAGCCACACAAGAGGATCCATCAGGTAAGCCGAGAAAGGGTTATTATGGTCAGTTGTCTGCTAAGATGGCTGCCAACCATTCCTTCCCTCCCTGGATGTTCATGTTGTGCTTCCCATCAAGAGGTGGAGTTTATTTCTCCTCCCCTTGATCCTGAGGCTGGCCTTGTGACTTGCTGTGACCAAGAGAATTCTGCAGACACAATGCTGTCTGAGCCTTGTAAGAGGCCTTTCACAGGTTCAACAGCTTTTACTTTCACTCTCCTAGAGCTCAGAGCCACCATGTGAAGGACCCTGCTGAGAAGGGAGACCAGCCAACCCCACATCCCTTTCCAGCCTTTCCAAACAAAGAGAGGCATGGGGGTGGGATGCCATCTTGACCCTACAACCCCTGTCAACATCCCCTTCCTTAACACCTGTTGGAAATGGGATAAGCTGTCTCCCAAAAACCCTGTCCAATTCATACCATCATGAGCGCACAGTTGTTGTTTTGGACCAGTTCAATTTGGAAAGTTTTGTTACACAGCAGTACACCCCTAAAACTAGGGATAGTACTGATCTACATTCTTGTCTGAGCTCTCTTCCTGTGTGGTCTCTTCTTTAGATTAGGACAGGCCAGGAGAAATCTGGGGTGCCTCTCTCTCCCCATTGCTCATACTAGACACTGCTGGTTGATACAATGCTCTTTCCCGTTTAGTCCAGATTCTGCCTTAAACCTCACCACAGAGCTCTAGACCACAACTACTAAGTCATGAGTGTAGGTCTTTGAACTGAAACTATTTGCCATTCTAGGATTAGTCATCATGTTTTGAAAGGAAAGAGGGTCGGTGTACCCTAGTAATCCATTAGTACCTTCTAGAGCCACAGAATGCTAAAGATGATAGAACTTTAGAGATCCTCTAACTTAGTGGTTCTGG
Organism: Callorhinus ursinus; assembly: GCF_003265705.2. NCBI lineage: Eukaryota > Metazoa > Chordata > Mammalia > Carnivora > Otariidae > Callorhinus > Callorhinus ursinus. The sequence continues at coordinate 74,838,838 of NW_027397072.1, forward strand.
ACCCTGGCTGCAGATTAAAATTACCTGAGCTGCTTTATTGTTTGTTTTGTTTTGTACTTTCAAGACAGACTTTAAAAAAATAAACAGAATTTAAAAAATTTAACGTGATTATAGATTAATGTAATATGATGGACACCCTAAAGCTCAAAGCTACAAACATAATTCAGATTACAAAACTGATCTGACCAGGTTACAAACCTAAAACATAACCTTTTTAATTTTATCCAAGTAACTGCAAACAAATTTCTCTTTAAGGGCATCAGTGCAGACTTTTAAAAATAATTTTATCTGGAATTACTTAAATTTTTATCCATTCTAAAAGTATGAAAATATAAACATTTTGGTGTATTTTTTCCATACATTTTGAGCAGAGAATACAGTTCCAAGTAGGTATTACTATTCACGATTGAGAGAAAAATATGTTTCAAATACAAATTCACCACCTTACTGTAGGAAGGATTAGAGGTGAAAAGATTTATCTAAATTCTTCTGAACTCTTCCTATTTGGTGTAGTGTGCCTTCTCTCCTGTACTTTTAGGGTAATACTTTATAAACAAATGTGGCCATATGCTAATGCTACATTTCTTAGGATTAATGAAGAAAAATGAGGTAGAATAGACTTCAGGTAAGATCTCAGAAATGACATTTCATAGCCTGGGCTCTATATTTAAGTGTGCACTAACCTTTACGATAAAAGGTATTTTCAATTATACTAGTTTTTCCAGTAACACTAGATCTGCATTGCCGAGGACCCATTTCTTAATGCAGAAACAGACCACAATATTTCTATAACTGTTCTTTAAAATTATTCAAACTCAGGAACATCTACATGCTAAACTGACTTGAAAATAAAGACCAGTTTATAAAACTGGGCTGTTTTCATGTTTTTTGTTTTTTGCGTGTTTTTTTAACAATACAATAGATAGTTCTCTTGGTGACTGCAGACATGTCGGGCTGTTTGGTGGTATTCAGAACCACTGCAGTCATGGTGGTTTTCCTGATTGGCGTGTGGTTTTCAGTAATTATAAGGAGTTACTTGTCGGAAGCTACTGTCCAACCAGCAAGGTTGCCTTTATGCCTCTATCGCTTTCAGGATCATTAGTACCTGTGCATATTTTCCCCAAATCACCTTGCCTCCTTGTGTCACAAGACCCAACTCACTCACGTTCATCTCCATGACAGTGCCTTTGGTAATAAACACCCAAAGTTGTACATAGTGGGGATGAGGGATTCGTTTTTACACCAAGTATTGGCAGGCAAAAGGCGGCTTTCAATTCAGAATGTGTTACGTGGGCCTCTTGGCAACGTAAGCCCATTGGCCTAACGAACCTCTCCTATTTAGGGGGTGTTCGAGGAAAGCCATCTCCAGCAAAGCAGACTTTAGTAACCACCCTCTTCCATGCTTTGTTCATTCTCTTTCCTGCTTGAATAACTTTTGATACTTCTGTTTCTCCCTGGGCATGAACTTTGGGCAAAGGGACTTCCCATTTGCGTGCTTTCTCTTGGCGTTTTTGTTTCATCATCTTGGAAGGGACTTTAGCTGGGGACTGTCCCTTCCCGTCCAGTAGGCATGGAGCACCACTCCTCATAGAGTCTCGCCATCATTCTTTTGTTGGAGGCTTCTCCTTTCATGCATCTTGATGGTCTTTTTCATTTGTATTTTCTCAGCCTGGTGCTGTTCATGGTAGAGCTCGGCTTTCAGACCAATCATCTTTTTTGCCTTCTTTGAACATTCTCAAACCTCCAGACCTTCTTTCTTCCTCTTTTTCTCCTGGTAATCCAAACGATGGCCACAGTGCTTCTGGTGTGACTCAATATATTGGTTTTGTGGCCTGGTGATGGGGCAGAGCTGCTGCTGCTGGTGTGAAGAAGCTCTCAATTTTCTAGTCTCACAGACCCAGGAGCTGACTCCGTGCAACCCCGAGATGGGAAAGAGACTCCCTGTGCTGCTTTAAAAATTGAACCCCACACTGGTTCAGATTCAGTTGAGCCTCATTATTTTAAACTATGCTTATTTCTTACTAGTAAAGAAACTTGACTTCACAAATTGGGGCCTGAAGGAGCAGATCACAGCTGGCCGAACCCTAATGAGGAACTATTTGGAGGGTTTGTGGGATATCGTGGACAGTCTGTCCAAGGACACAGAGCACTGGAAAGGAGGGGGAGGGTAGGCTTCCTAAGGGGGAAATGAGGCTTCCCCTGAGGGAAAAAGGAGGGAAGGGCAGGCACTGGGGAGAGCCAGCTCCTGGGCCTGAGGGTAGACCTCCTTTCCCTTCTGTCAGAAAAAGCCAGGAGCTGCTCTGCGAGGGCAGTTTTGATATATGACTCCAGATGTGAGTGGAAGATACAGTGTGTGTTTTGAGGTTTTTCCTGTGGAGAATTTCTCAGCCTTCAGACCAAATTGTCAAAGAATTGAGATGAAGTATGAAGCGCATAAGAGATGTGTTTGACACAATAGGGTCAGAAAAATTCAAGGCGCCCTCTCTCCTGGCATGTTTGGTAGGAGCCCTAAAATACAAGAAAGGGACTAGAAACCTTATGACAGTAAAATTTTAAGCTTCATTTTTTTCAGTAAAAGATGACTTGCTGTCAGGTGTGTGACTTGGTAGCCTTAGGGCAAATATATAATAAATCTCGCCTCCTTCCTGAAATCTGAAGAGTTTTCTGCATATAAATAAAAACCACGAGTGCGATAAAATTGCTTCTGTGTCCTCACATGAAAGGTGTTAAGAATTTTCAGACTGTTACCATAATTAAAGTGCTTGGGATGAAAAAACTCTTACTTGAGTATCTCTTCTCCTATCCTGTCTTAAAATGCATTTCTGGAGAAAAACACACTCACCCACTTCAGTATTGTTTTGACCCTACTTTGTAGTTTGAAGAAACTTTACAGCTTTCAGTGACAGCAGGAAAATTGTCTTGTAGTTGAAAACACTACAAACCACAAAGGGCATTGGAATTTGCAAAAATGAACCAGATTTCTCTTCACAGCTTCAGTCGAAAGGGGCAACTTCTGAAGAACTCATTTTTGTCAGTAAAGGAATTGCCTGGAGACCTTCTTTCTTTCTTTTCCTGGGTCTGCTTCTTGATCTCCTGTCTACAGGGTCACCGTGCCTGACTTGCTCTTTCTACAGGTTTTTTTAAAATTGCTTTTTGTAGGGCGCCTGGGTGGCTCAGTTGGTTAAGCGACTGCCTTCGGCTCGGGTCGTGATCCTGGAGTCCCAGGATCGAGTCCCGCATCGGGCTTCCTGCTCAGCAGGGAGTCTGCTTCTCCCTCTGACCCTCTTCCCTCTCGTGCTCTCTCCCATTCTCTCTCTCTCAAATAAATAAATAAAATCTTAATACCCCTATCTACTTACACTTCTGAGTATCACAATGGCTACCTCATGGGTCATCCCGGCTCTCTCCCACCTGCTTCAATGATCCCATGCTCTCTCAAGATTTCGTAGCCAGAACTTTGACTCTGCGTATGCCCCACCTCTACTCAAAAATTTAAGGGACTCCCTTTTGCCTACAGAATAAAGCTCAAAGCCCTTAGCCTGGCCTTCAAGACCCTCTATAATCTAGTTTGTTATCTCTGGCACTCACCTCACGTGAAAACTTGGATCCAACTTTGCTGCTTTGCCTGCTCCTATGCCCGTTTCTGGCACCTTGGCTTTCATCCTGCCAGAAATGTCTTCCTCCCTCAGGTATGATTCCTGCAAGGTCCAGCTCACTTCCACCTCTGCTGGGAAGCTTCCCCCAGTTAGCCTGTTCAGATCCCTTGAACTTTAGTGGGAATTATTTGAGACAGCATACCCTGACTTATATTTTTCTTTTTTTTAATTTAAATTCGGTTAGCCAACATATAGTACATCATTAGTTTTAGATGTAGGGTTCAGTTATTCATGAGTTGCCTATAACATCCAGTGCTCATCACACCACGTGCCCTCCTTAATGCCCATCACCCAGTTACCCCATCACCGCCATCCACCTCCCTTCCAGCAACCCTCATTTTATTTCCTATAGTTAGAAGTCTCTCATGGTTTGTCTCCTTCTCTGATTTCTTCCCACTCAGTTTTCCTTCCCTTCCCCTATGATCCTCTTTACTGTTTCTTATATTCCACATATGAGTGAAACCATATAATTGTCTTTCTCCGATTGACTTATTTCGCTCAGTATGATACCCTACAGTTCCATCCACATTGATGTAAATGGTAAGATTTCATCCTTTTGATGGCTGAGTAATATTCCTCTCTCTCTCTCCCTCTCTCTCTCTCTCTCTCTCTATATATATATATATATATATATATATATGTATATCTCTCATTTTCTTTATCCATTTATCTGTCGATGGACATCTGAGCTCTTTCCACAGTTTGGCTATTGTGGACATTGCTGCTATAAACATTGGGGTGCAAGTGCCCCTTCGGATCACTACATTTGAATCTTTGGGGTAAACACCTAGTAGTGCAATTGCTGGGTCATGGGGAAGTTCTATTTTTAACCTCTTGAGGAACCCCCATACTGTTTTCTGGAGTGGCTGCACCAGCTTGCATTTCCACCAACAGTGTAAGAGGTTCCCCTTTCTCTGCATCCTTGCCAATATTTGTTGTTTCCTGTCTTAATTTTAGCCATTCTGACTGGTGTGAGGTGATATCCCATTGTGGTTTTGATTTGTATTTCCTGATGCCGAGTGATGTTGAGCATTTTTTCATGTGTCTGTTGGCCATTTGTTTGTCTTCTTCGGAGAAGTGTCTGTCATGTCTTTTGCCCATTTCTTGAATGGATTATTTGTTTTGGGGGTGTTGAGTTTGATAAGTTCTTTATAGATCTTGGATACTAGCCCTTTATCTGATATGTCATTGGCAAATATCTTCTCCCATTCTGTCGGTTGTCTTTTGGTTTTGTTGACTCTTTCTTTTGCTGTGCAAAAGCTTTTAATCTTGATGAGGTCCCAATAGTTCATTTTTGCTTTTGTTTCCCTTGCCTTTGGAGACATGTCTAGCAAGAAGTCGCTGCAGTGAGGTCGAAGAGGTTGCTGCCTGTGTTCTCCTCTAGAATTTTGATGGATTCCTGTCTCACATTTAGCTCTTTCATCCATTTCGAGTTTATCTTTGTGTGTGGTGTGAGAAAACGGTACAGTTTCATTCTTCTGCACATGGCTGTTCTATTTTCCCAACACCATTTGTTGAAGGGATTGTCTTTTTTCTATTGGACATTCTTTCCTGCTTTGTCAAAGATGAGTTGACCATAGACTTGAGGGTCCATTTCTGGGTCTCTATTCTGTTCCATTGATCTATGTGTCTGTTTTTGTGCCAGTACCATGCTGTCTTGATGATTACAGCTTTGTAATAGAGTTTGAAGTCCAGAATTGTGATGCCACCAGCTTTGGTTTTCTTTTTCAACATTTCTCTGGCTCTCTGGGGTCTTTTCTGAAATCTGTTTCATTTCTATACACTAATAATGAGACAGAAGAAAGAGAAATTAAAGAATCGATCCCATTTACAATTGCACCAAAAATCATAAGATACCTAGGAATAAACCTAACCGAAGAGGCAAAGGCTCTCTTCTCTAAAAACTACAGAACACTTATGAAGGAAGGCAAAAGGAATGGAAAGACAATCCATGCTCATGGATTGGAAGAACAAATATTGTTAAAATGTCTAAGCTACCCAGAATAATCTACACATTCAAGGTAATCTCTGTCAAAATACCATCGACATTTTTCACAGAGCTGGAACAAATAATCCTAAAATTTGTGTGGAACCAGAAAAGACCCTGATTAGCCAGAGGAATATTGGAAAAAGAAAACCAAAGCTGGTGGCATTACAATTCTGGGCTTTTATTTTTCTTTTTTATGTGTGTGCCTTATTTTCCTTTCTAGAGGGTAAAATTTCATTCATTTATTTAGCACATATTTATTGTGGCCCAACCATGTGTGAGGCCCCGAGTCCCACATGAGAATGCTGCCGTGATGAAGACACACATGGTCCCTGCCCTCAGGAGCTTACATTCTAGTGAGGAATCATAACCATTCAGTGTGCCAAGTGCTATTTAGGGGACAGCATTGGGTGCCATGGGAGAATGTAAGAGGCCCAGTCAAACGTATTCAGGAGGGTTAGAAAGGCCTCCTAGAAAAGGCAATGTCCTAAGCAAGACTTAAAGGATAAGTAGGAATTAGCTAGGCAGCATGTGGAGGAAGCCTGTTTGAGCAGAGAGAACAGCGTGCATAAGTTATAGAACCGGAAGAAGTCAAGGATCAGGCATAGAGGAGGTGGGAGCACTGGTGAGAACACTTTTGGGGGCAAGCAGAGGCAGAGTCCTGAGCCTTCTGTTCATTCTGTCAATGGACGCTTTTTTTTTTTTTTAAGACTTTTCAATTTATTCATTTGAGAGAGAGAACCAGTGAGAGCAGAGCAGGGGGGAGGGTCAGAGGCAAGAGGGAGAAGCAGCCTCCCTGCTGAGCAGGGAACCCAATGCTATGCGGGGCTCGATCCCAGGGTCCTGGGATCGTGACCTGAGCCGAAGGCAGGCACTTAACTGACTGAGCCACCCAGGCGCCCCTTGATATTCAAGTTTTTTAGCAGGGAGAAAAGAAAAGTTTACCTTTGGAAAGACAACCAACAGTGTCTGCCACATAACATCGCCTGAATATATTGACTCAAACCCCTATACCAAAGGCCTAGCAGAGCAAAAGGCATGCTTATTTCCAGGCCTAAAAACTATTTGCATCAATTTTCACTGTCACATACAAGATGACTAGTTTTCAACAAATATTTATGAAACATACAAAAAAGCAAGGAGAAAGACACTATCAAGAAGCAAAGCAATCAGCAGCGTCAGACTCAGATATAACATAGATGTTGGCTTGATGAGACAGAATTTAAAATAACTGTGGTTTCTATGTTAAAGGTTCTAATGGAACAGATGGACAATGCACAATAGCAGATGGGTAATTTTAGTAGAGAGACAGAATAATAAGAAAGTATCAAATGGAAGTGCTAGAAATGAAGGACAAAGTAAAAGAGTTGAAGAATGCCTTCAATGGGCTCATTAGTAAGCTTGATACAACCAAGAAAAGAATCATTGAACATGAAGATCTATCTTTATGAAATTACCCAAATGGAAGCACACACACACGAGTGAAAAAAAGAAAGAAAGACAGAGCATGCAAAAATCTGAGGGACAATATCAAATAGTCTAATATACATATAAATTACAATTTTAGAAAGAGAGAGGAAAGAAAAGACAGAAGAAATATTTAAAGAAATAATGGCTGAAAATTTTCCAAAATTAATTATAAATATCACCCATGGATCTAAAAAACTCAGAGAGCACCAAGCAGAATAACAAAACAAAAGCAAAACAGAATAACCTAGGCATAGAAGATTCAAACTATTGAAAGCCAAGGATGAAGGAAAAAGACATTCTATGCATAGGAGCAAAGATTTAAAAATTACTGCAGACTTCTTGTCAGAAGCTGTGTAAGCCAGAGGATGATGGAGTCACATCTTTAAAGTGCGGAAGGGGGCGGGGGATGGGGTGGGGAATCTCTGTGGAGCAGAATTTCCTACCCAGTGAAAATATTTTTCAAAAATTGAGGGAAAATATACTTTCTCAGACAAATGAAAGTATTGTTGATCACAAGTAAAAATTGGAAATGGTATCCCACTATTGTTTAATTCTGTACTGGTGAGCAGTGAAGCTGATATTTTTGTGTTTAGTATTGACCTGTAGTTTGTCTTTTATGAATCGCCAATTCCTATCTTTCATCCATTTTTCTGTTGGTCTATTTGTCTTTTTCTTTTTTTAGATTTTATTTATTAATTTGAGAGAGAGAGAGAGTGCACAAGCAGTGCGAGCAGCAGAGGGAGAGGGAGAAGCAGGCTCCCTGCTGAGCAGGGAGGCGGACTCGGGGCTTGATCCCAGGACTCCAGGATCATGACCTGAGCCGAAGGCAGATGCTTAACCAACTGAGCTACCCAGGCGCCCCCATTTGTCTTTTTCTTATAGGAATTCCTTATATATTTTGAATAACAATCCTTTGTTACATACATAGCAAATATCTTTTCATGATCTGTCACTTTTTTTTAGTATGTTTATGCGACTTCTCTTGACAGAATGTTAACAATTTGACAAAATTAAATCTAATCACTTTTTCCTCTATAGTTTTTGCAGAGGCTTTCCCTACGTCACATTCTCTAAGATTTTCTTCTAAGGTTTTATAATTTTGTATATTGTTTAGGTCTTTAATCCTTCTGGAACTTACATTTTTTAGTAAAAAGTAGCAATGTAAATTAATTTCTCCTAAATGGTTAGTAAATTGCTCCAATATAATTTTTTAAATAGTCAGTGTATTTTCTCCCTATTGATTTTAAATGCCACATTTATCATCAAATACCTTCCCATATATTCATGGCTCAGTTTCTGTATTCCCTTTTATGTCCCATTGAGCTATTTTGTACCAATGTTACAATGTTTTATTTCCTGTAGCTCTATGTTTTGATACTGTGATAGCCAATGGCCAGGCTTATCCTGCTCAGCTCCTCCCAGTAGATAGATGACATGCCTGTCTGAAATTTTGCAAAAGGAGTCCTGAAAGAGGGCACACGCTCTTACATTTCTGAAGTAGCCCAGCAGACAGTGGGCTGTAGGATGAGTAGTGATAATAATCACATGACCATCACACATGGCCTGTCATATTGTCTTAAGGCAACCGGGCATGTTTGATGCCTGGTTATTATCATTTAATCCGTGTGCAGTGCAGCAATATGGCCTTATAGCAATATAGCAAGAAACTGAAACTGATAATAGGTCTGGATAATGTGGCTTACCAAAAGTGGTTTTGCACAACCATCCTGGAGTTTTGAGGCATTGTGGCTGGGGGCCTACGGGCTCCAAAAAACACTGTTCAGGACTTCCCAACACCTGACAGTTTCTTTCTGGCTGGTTGACCATGACCAGAACTCAGACTGTCTCTCATAGTGTGATTAAGGTAAACCAAGGAGCAGTACTCCCCAAGTTCTCCTACTTGATGCAGTCTCTTATCCTTTAAGGTCATTGCAATGAAAGCAATGCAATTTGTGTACTGTCTGAGTACCTGAGTGTTCCTTCTTACTCATCTTCAAGCCTGTTGGACTCTGTTGGACTACTTCAGAAATTTACGACAGCACGCTCTCTCTTATAGAACTTCTTTTTCAGAATTACCTTGGGTATCCTTTCACATTTTCTCTTATAGGAGAATTTTAGAATCAGTCTATAACTTCTTTGAAAGATCCCACTGGGAGTTTGATGATGATTTCACTGAATGTGTAGCTTAATTTGTGGGGGGGGGCGATAATCATCTTTAGATGTCAAGCCTTTCCAACCAGATACAGTTACATTTTCTTCATTTGTTTGGGTTTTCTTTAATGTCTTTCAGTAAAATTTTATCATGTTTTCATTTAGATCTTAAACATTTTTTGTTTATTCTTGGGTATTTTGTAATTTCATGGCTTTGGTGAATAAGATCTTTCTTCGTGACATTTTGCAATAGTTATTGTAGGATACAGTCAAGGTGTTGTTTTCATATGTTAACATTGTGCTTGTCCTCCTAACTGAACTCTGAACTGTGATCGTTTACTTCAGATTCTCTTAGGTTTTTTATTTTTTATTTTTTATTTTTATTTTTTCTCTTAGATTTTTTAGATACACAATTATGTTGTTTGCAAACACTGACAGTTTTGTTTCTTCCTTTCAGATCCTTATGTGTTATTTCTTTTCCTTGTCACTTGACTGGCCAGGACTTCTAGGTCAATGTGAACTAGCTATGGGGATCCTTATCTTGTTCCTAATACCTATCGGACTAATTCTCTAATTTCATTACGAGATAAATATTTACTCTAGGTTTCTGGTTGACATTATCAAGAAAAGAAAATTTTCTCCTATTTCCAACTTGCTAAGAGTTTCTTGGGAATGAGTATTAAGAATCATGAAATAATTTTTCTGCTTCCATTGAGATAATCATAAAATTTTCCTCTTCCAGTCTATTAATATTTTGAAGTGCTGAACCAACATTGCTTTTGAGGGATTAAATGCCATTTGATTTTTCCCTATTGTGGTAATAATGCTTTTAGTTTGCTTATAGATACTTAAATAAGACAGGCAGTCTTTGGTTTGCCTGAAAACTGCCTGCTTCAAAGGTCTCCCTGAGTCCATTGTTCTATTATTTTTGTCTCTAGTGATTGAGTTTGTGGTCATCCTCTTCAAAGTTTTATTGCAAATTATTCAGGGGAAACTAAGGATACTTGGGACATATCCTTAACCTTTAAAAGTTGGCATCATAGAGGACAACCAGGGCATACCAACTGGTGACTGGTGTCTGTCAGAAACACAACCCTACATTTGAGGTGGTTGGCAAAGGGATGACCCATGACCCATGATCACATTGCGTATAGCTCATCTCCATGTAAGGAATTATGGAAAAGTGCAAATGATCACATAAGAGTAGAGAGGATATACTTCTTTGGAGTCAATCAATCTGAAATCCAGGACAGACAGGAGGCCAGTGTTCTTTCAGTTTCCATGACAACTGGAGGATTTACCATGATGTTAATGAAGCATAAGCTTCAGGGCCTCTCACTTAAAAGGGACCTTTCCAAGGCCCTGCTTCTAATTTTATATTTGTAAGTTTGTATTCTTTTCCTAAAGAGAGACCCTAAGTTGTGTAAGCCTTAGACCCTACAAAACCTGGGTCCATCCCTAATGAGAACCCCAGCCATAGCTTTGCATCGCGGCCACCAAGCCTAGACCCGGGGCTCTGAAAGCCCTATCTGGCAACCCTGATAATTCTCTCAGTTTAGCAATTAGAGTGGGTGGCAGATTAAATTACCCTGTTGCTTCCCAGCTGGGCTAGGAGAACTGTGGCCTGACATAGAAGCCGGTGGGTGTCACAGGGAACAAGTGCTTGGCTATCTCACACTTCACTCGCGGTGGGGGCACATGACCAAATTCATTATTAACGCTGAGCTGATCTGGTTACCTTGATTGACACTAAGTGATTTCAGCCTGGGCTATATTTGTCTTCGTGGGGAAAATAACTGCGCAGAGCTGAAAGGTTATTTCCCTCTTCAAATACATTTGGGCCTGTCACTGCGGAGTTACCTACCCTGACATCAAAATTGGACCCACGGGCTTTGGAAGACAGCAAATGACATCATGGGCAAAAAATGGTGTCAGCTTCGTTTTGTTTTTTCCTTCTCTTTCTGGACTCTGACAGAGAGGTAGTTTGTCTAGAAATTGCAAGGCTTTCAGGTGAGGAAAAGGAAGAATTGGTAGTAGCAGTTACCTATCTTGCACACACACAAAAATAGTTTCCAGGATATGTTTCTCTGTCTTCCTGGTCTCTCTCTGTTACTGTGAAGCTTATTTATTTATTTATTTTATTTGGGAGGGCTTGGATGTCTAAATAATAAGACTAATAAATCATTCACCTGCTACTGAATAAAAATCTAACCTCTTACTAGAATAAAATATTCCCCTTAGACAATACATATTTTTGTTTATAGAACCAGAATTACCTACGAGAAACTCCATCCTTAACTGTGATACCCTCTCCCATTGGTTGCAAAGCATGTAAGAGAGGTCTTCGAATGACATGGTGTTACATTTACAGTGTTGTGCTATGTGATTCTGAATGTATGTAAGAAATACATCAAACCCCCGGGCGCCTGGGTGGCTCAGTTGGTTAAGCGTCTGCCTTGGGCTCAGGTCATGATCCCAGGGTCCCGGGACCGAGCCCCGCATTGAGCTCCCCACCCCATGGTGGGCTCTCCACTCAGCAGAGAGTCTGCTTCTCCCTCTGCCTCTCCCCCTCTTCCTGATTGTCTGCTCTCTCTTTCGCTCTCTCTCAAATAAATAAATAAAATATTAAAAAAAAAAAAGAAATACATCAAACCCAGTAACACAGGGAAAAATCAGATGCTTCTAGGCCATAAACTTCAATTAGAAAATTTAAATAGATTGAAGGAAAAATTTTAGCCTAAAGATACCAAATAGAGTTATAGTGGCTTAAGGTGAACCATTGCCCTACCTCATAGGATTTACTTATTTTGGATGAAACAAAGGTTATTGAATTTAGCAAGCAGTCGTATTGATGTATGCATCCTCTAGACTTGAGAATAAAAGGAAATGTTTTTAAAAACTGCACTTTCTGTCATTGTTCTTGTTATAGTATAAGATTCTGATGTCTGATTCTCCACTGGTGATGAAGAGAGGAGGGACCCTCTCGCAGGGTCCACAACTGTTGAGTTTGAATGACAGCAGCTCATTGCAACAGTGACCCACCTGTAGAAACAATTCCCATCCCAGACTCAGTCGGCGGGTGGGGGAGGAGAGCTATCATTCGGCTTCAAGTCACAAAGTCATAACTACCGAATCTGCTCCTCCCCTGTTGGATCTCTGCCTCCTCTCCAGGGGTGATGACAAGGAGATGGGTTGGCTTCTCATTAGCCAGAGAAATAGGAGGGAGTGTCCACTGACCTAAGGAAAACATGTTCTCTTTAATATAGACCAGCATATAAAAATGCATGTAAACAAGCATTTTTTATTTGAACATTAAATTTTATTGGTACAGAACATGTGTTTTGTTATACTGGTGACTAATGCCTTTTAAAAAATGAGATTTTGGAATGCCATTCTGCTTATGTAACGAGATAAAGAGCTTTTAGAACATTGTTCTGGAGCAAACCCCTATAATAATAGTTGATTAACAACAAGACAACTTGAGGTGCCAAAAATATTTTCTGCAAAGCCCTCTATTAAATGGAAAAACGTTTTAGGCTTTTTTTTTTCTTTAATGATATCCAAATGGTTTTTGTCCGAAAAATCTAGACTTCAAAAGTCATCAGTTTGCAAATATCGGTGCACAACAGTATTTGTTTGCATGTAGATATCCTGCTTGGTCCCTATTTCTCTGCCTAATTGGGCCAGTGATTTATTCAAAAACGTCTAGTTGAAAATAAATGTATCTGTGAGAGATAGAAGAGGAAAATCTAGGCACGAAAGTTAATAAATGCGCCCAAAGTTGCTCATTACCAAAGAAAAAAATCACATTTATCTCAACACTGACTATCTTAGGAAGTCTTGGTTATGGCTCATAATCATGATTTACATTTTGTAGGAAAATGCTTTTTAGACTGCAAATGAATTCCTGGATGTTGGCCATTATGATGATGATGATGATGATGATGATGATGATGACATTTATGGGAGTGTGCTTGTTCACAGAAAACAACAGGAAATGCCAAGGAGGTAAAATAAACAAAGACACTTTCAACAAAAAAACAAAATTTTTGAAATAATGAACGTGGTTAACAATGAGTATTTTCCCAGGTTAGTCATTTTCTGGTGCAGTGAAGTATATGGACAGGTAAGTCCCTGGTCATATAGTTACCTGGAGACGGGGGTCAGCCTTCTTGGGCTCTGCTGGGCCCCACAACCTGGCATCTTGTGGAGTTGTGTGTCATTGCCTCTACCCGGCCTCTGGAAGCTCTGGACTTGGGCCATCGGGGAAGATCTTCCCATATTCACATTTCACAAGGATCCTAAGGTCTGCAGGGTACATATGTTGAAAAAGAAAAGTGATTAATTCTCGTGATCATGAAGCAAACCCAGAACTTATTCCAGGGGAAATAGTGGGGTTCTGGCCCCTCCTCCAAATTTTAAAGTTGATGTAATTCAGGACAGCCTTGGTCTCTCCAGATTGTTCCTTATTTCTGAGTTGAAGTGATCATAGGCCTGATCTGTGTTCTGTCCTAAAACAAAACAAAATACACATTATCTACTGTACAGCAGGAAGCTTGTGGGCTTTGAGAACTGACAGCCTGAGTTTGAATCTGGGTTCTTACTAAGTGCATAACTTTGGGCTCACTTGCCTGTTTCCTCACTTGTAAATGGGGGAAATGATACTTTCTTCTCCCAATATTATGAAGCTTAAATGAGATAATATGTGGAAACCACCCAGCACATAGTAGACACCCAATAAATACTCATCCCTCCACACCTCTTCTGCAAAGGTCTTTCCTGTTTGGATAAATTCAAACTTTCCAGAGGCTGAGCGCTCTTGGCAGTTCTCATTAACTTACTCATAAAAGATTTTCCAGGGCATTTTTTTGTTTCTGGATTGTCAGATCATATGGGTGGTGTTTTGATTTTGAAATGGTTCTCAAGGTCTCTTCATAGTTGTAATATTGCCCTTGAGGGAGGCAGAGCTGAGGTTAGAAAGTCTCTGCAGGAACGATGCACCTTATCTTTGTCTGCTGAGCCCCTTTCTAAAAGGAAGAAATGCCCTACAAATCCGTATTCAACCCCAGGCTCCTCCCGGAAAGAGAAGGAGAGGAGTTCCATATACCCAGTCACTCTGACCCCTTGCTTCAAAGGGATGCTGTGTTAATGACTGTGTTCATGGCAGAGTTTGTTGGAGAAAGATACTTTTCAGGGGCAAGGCATTCCCTGAACCCCACATATATCACTGCACGGAAGGCTGCCTGTTCCACCTGCACACTGGGTGGGCTCTGGCTCTCTCAGATAGTAGAAGAAATAGTGATCGGTGAACACAAGTAGGGATCTTAGCCTGGTCAAATTTAAGATCATTAATTCAGCAGATATTTTCTGAGCACCTTTCCCTGAGGGTATATAGGTTTTGCCCATCGTTCCATAGCAACCACACCAAAGGACCCACTGTTTACATCAAAGTTGATTCAGGGATCCATGGAAGGGTTTTTAAAAGTAGGTGAATCCCCTGAAACTGTGTGTCAAAGAGTACATGCATGTGTCTGTGTGCTTCTGGGAAGAACATCCAGAACTTTCATTACCTTCTCAGAAAGTTAGGAACCACCTGCTGGATGTAAACTGAATGTTCTCCCTGTGCTCAGTTAGGGCCCAGAGGAATCTTGGCTCCGCAGCCCCTCCTGGGACTCCAGATCGATAAAGTATCATGACCGAGGGTAGACTCACCATTCCCCAGAAGCCCATACCCAGTGACTGAGTATTTGCTGGACTGCCTTTCAACCACTGCTACCTGGACCATCACAGGCTGATCTGCATTTGGCTAAAGAGAAATCATTTCCAACCATCTGGAACTCAGCCACCTTCTGGGCTAAAGCTATAGGAAGAGCATTGAGCTTGGCCTTAGAGGGTGGTTGCTCTGAGCTGTGCTTGACCTCTCCTCTCCTACTGGGACATGAATGCCTGGCTGCAGTTCTGTGTCCCTCCCTCATGAATGCACCCCTGTACACTGCCTGGCACCCAGGAAGTACTCGGCTCAGGTTCGTGGAGTTGAAGTGAGAGGGGCTGATAATTCTTGCCCTAGGCTGGGAGAGGAAATCAGACCATATAAATAACCATAATGCAAGGCAGAAAGGGATCCATTTCATGAGAGAACTGCAGGTCAGGGGCTCCGGGGCGGCAGCGCAGAGGATGACAAGGTGATCTTAGACCAAGGGCTGGTTCACTTGATGGGGAATCAGAGAAGTCTCTCCGAGGAGGAGCCCTAGAGGTGGGACTAGTAGAAGGTAGACAAGGGGATATGCAAACAAAGGGCCTTTAAGGGAAGGAAGTGGCCTGGACTGGAGAACACAAGGCAGGGAGGCACAGGGCAAGGGCAAGCAATCCAGTTAGGCTGGAGCCAAGAGTGCCTGGAAGGGACTGGTCACATTGGGTTACAAAGTCAGTGGGTGCTGCCCACTGCTCTGTGCGCTCCTCACCCAAGGACTGAGCAGTGGGCCTGGCTGTCCCCCTTGGCTGGGCCACTGAGCTGTGGCTCGTTCCCCAGGCCAGGGCAGCCCAACCAGGCTCAGTGCCGTGCCGGGTTATGCCCTTTACAGCTAAAGCATCGTTGGGTCTCAGTGGAAGGTGCTCCTGCTTGTTGGTTCTCTGAGCTCACGTAGATCCCTATGGACGGCAGGCAGGGAGCAATCTGCAAATACTGAGGCAGCCCGTACTCTCTCGCAGGGGGTCACCTTTCAGCTTTGTAATGTCGTCATTCCGCCATGAAGCAGGGCAGTGTTATTGCATTTGCAAAATGGTTTTGTTCTCTCCATGTACTCTACCGCCCCCCTGCTCCCCTCCCCCAGACTTCAGTTTATCTGTCTCCGGCTGATCACTGGTATTTTCAATGTTACAACTTCTCACCACAGAGAGAACACTCTGGGAGGCAATAAACATTGGAATTTTTGCTTAGTAGCCTCCAAATATCCTTTAAAAAGGCGTTTCAAGGGACGCCTGGGTGGCGCAGTCGGTTGAGCATCCGACTCTTGGTTTCAGCTCAGGTCATGATCTCAGGGTCAGGGGATAGAGCCTGGCGTCTGGCTCTGTGCTCAGTGGGGAGTCTGCTTGAGATTCTTTCTCTCCCTCTCCCTCTGCCCCTCCCACTTGTGCTCTCTAACTCTAGAATAAATAAATCTTAAAAAAAAAAAAAGCATTTCAATATCTTACTTCCTCTAGGCAGTCTTCCTGGATTGCCTTTGCCACTTTGGTTCCTTTATGATGGCCTTGCTATTTATATAGGTGGTTCTCTTCTGTTGTTGCAGGTCCTCAAGGAACATTATATCTATTTCAGGCCCTGGGCCCTTTAAAGCGTCGATTCTCTTGAATTATGAATGTAAAGAAAAAGTTAAGAGCATACAGTCCCTCTTTTTAGGCTGAGGACAGGGGAAGGAGGATTCTGGTATCCCCTCTCTGCCTCTTTGTGGGAACTGTCTCCTCCGTCAGCCTGGGAGCTTCGGTCCCCTCTCTCTCCAGAGCGATTACCCAAGGCTTGCTGGGGAGAAGGGCGAGCTGTGAAGTGGGTAGTAGGCGGGGGGTGTGCAGCCCAGGCCCCTGCGCCCACTTTCCTATAGGAAGTCAAGCATCACTAATTAGGCCAGAGGACTCTAGAGGGGTTTGTGGCCTAAAAGTCTGGGGAATCCTGTCTACATGGCCACAGCCTGTTGCTGTCCTCAGCTCCGAGGACACAGTCCCTAAGGGGAGGTGTGGGACTTCCCTCTGCTTGGCTTTTGGAGACTGGTGGGGTCAGGACAGCAAGAGAAAGCTCTGATTCCCCGACTGTCACCGCGTGCCCCCTCCTGAGCCCTGTACTTGGCCAGGCCACCCCAGTCTCAGACCCGTGCCCATGCTATCCTGGCCAGGATAGGGAGATTCTTCTAGCTAAGGAGAAGGGCTAGGCCAAGTCTGAGAGGCGGCATGGGTGCACTGACAGCTAAATAGTTGCCTCAAAGGGTGCAATGTCTGTATATTGATAATCTGCCAGTTACAAAACTGTAACATGACTCTTTTAAATGTATCCAATGACATATAAATAGCATAGCAATTTGATACTCACCATCAGCTGTTTAAAAAATACCTAACAGGCTCTTCTTTATCAACAGAAATCTTATATTGTTCATATTTCTCCTTGAATCTGCATTTTCATTCCAACTCCCCCAGAGATTTTCATCCTATTTTAATGCTTATCATACTCTGAAATAAAAATATGTGTATATGTTGAAGTTAACTTTAAAAATCTCCTGTTATCATAAGCTCCAGGTGTTAAAAAAAGTTTCTAGATTATCCATTAAAATAGTTTTTATTATACAATTAATCAAAATACTATAAATATAATATGAATTTTAATAAATATATAACAAAAATACAATGATACTGAAAATGCATCTTTTTTATTTTAATTTCGGTACAGTTAATATACAGTCTTGTATTAGTGTCAGGCGTACAATGTAGTGATTCAACAATTCTCTATATTACTCAGTGTTCATCATGATAAATGTACCTTAATCCCCATCACCTATTTCACCCACACCCCCCACTCACCACCCCTCTGGTAACCATCAGTTTGTTGTCTATAATTAAGGGTCTGTTTTTTGGTTTGTCTCTCTTTTTCCTTTGTTCACTTGTTTTGTTTCTTAAATTCCACATATGAATGAAATCATTTGGTATTTGTCTTTCTCTGACTTATTTCGCTTAGCATTATACCTTCTAGCTCCATCCATGTTGTTGCAAACACAAGACTTCATTCTTTTTTATGGCTGAGTAATATTCCACTGTCTATATATGCCACATTTTCTTTATCCATTCATCAGTTGATGGACAGTGGGCTGCTTCTATAATCTGGCTACTGTAAATAATGCTACAATAAACATAGATGCAGAGATCTTTCCAAATTAGTGTTTTTGTATCATTTGGGTAAATACCTAGTAGTGGAATTACTGGAACATATGGAAGTTCTATTTTTAATTTTTTGAGGAACCTCCATACTGTGGGAAATGCATCTTTTAATGACATGGGAAGGATTTCTTTTATGCTCGCTCCTCTACCCATGAATAAACATTACTTATTGTTAGAATGAGACAGTGTTTAGCTTCAATTCCATTGCTATTTTTCCTTTCTTGTAGATGCACCTGAGAAAGTGTGTCCGTAGAAATATGATGAGAATAAAAAGAGTTTTGTCATAGCAGTGAGACTTGATTCTTTGAACCCCTTCCCAGTTATATGCCAAAATCATATGGTAATCTATCATCAAAAATTATTTTTAATGATCTATCAGCTGACAGTTTAATTAGATCCTCCATCAATTTAGCTGAATGCAAAGAATGGAGAATCAACTGCCTGGGGAAATTTATTCTTGGTCATTGCACTCATTCAAGTTTCTCAGTTGCTAGAAAAGTATATCAAAAAAGGCTCTACTATCACTTATGGAGGGCTATTGATTGCATCCTGCACTTTTTCACATTAAAGTGCTTTGTTTAACCCAATATACTCTGAAAGGGTTCGGAAAAGAAAAAATATTGTTAATCTTAACAAATCTTGCTAATACCAAGTCTTTTAAATAAAAAAATTCATCTTACACACACTCACACACAGCTGCATATTAGCTCATTCAGTTTATGGATTTTGTCCACCATTTAACTTAATTAGTTAAGCCAAAACTCACTGTCAAACCAAATGACCAAATCAGACTCAATCTGAAAAAAATCAAACTTCATTTTTTCATTCAAATAAACATGTTGACATGCATCCTGAAGACAGTCTCACTTATGAATTCTATTTCTGGTAGAGTGGAAAATAAGGCACAGAGGCTTTTGCCACGAGCTTGTCACCTGTAGGAAATGAGGTGCTATTAGCTTGATATTTGTTCTGGGCTCTCTCTTTACTTTGCTTTTATGGGATTCTCCCACAGAAAGGCTGCATCCTTTGACAGTGGTCAGGGAGTGGAAGAGGTGAGATTGTTAAATAAAAAATATCTTAAATTGTCCCTTTGTTTGATACCCTGGAAGTTTTAATCAGCTGGGAACGATGCACCATAGGAATTAAGACTCAGGGAAGGTGAAGGGAATCCTTATCTTTTGTGAAGCAGGACTGTGAGGAGGAAGTGGGAGTGGAGAACCCACAGGAGGAGCCTTAATTAACCAGGAGATGTTCTCAGGCAGACCCGTTTTAGGAAAAATAGACATGGAAGTTGAAAATCTAGAAATAGATTTCCTTAAAACTACTTGTGTCCACATATCTTTTGGAAAGTCTTAGGTTATCCCTGGCCGCACATCATGCCCTGGTTCAAAGACCATTGGACTAACCCAAGGAGTGACAGGGTGGCCAGACCCACAGGAAGGCCACATTGTCCCTCACCTCTCACATCTGATGTCACTCACCAAACATTTATTGAGAACCAGGCACAGGGCTGGATCTTATGGGGAAAAGTACACTCCTCACTCCTGCCCATAAGGAGTCCATTTATTAGAAGCAAGTCACGAGGCCCAGCTCACGCTCCAGGGGAGGAGACTAGTGAGGCCGAGCATGCCAGCAGGCAAGCATCATTGAGAGTCATCTCAAAAGCTACCTGTTAAAGAACTTCATGCTTTTTCTGACTCAGGTGTGAGTCCTGGTTGCTTGCTGGGGAAAGAGGAAGAGTCTCACTCCATAGCCTGTAACAGAAATAATAAAAGTTTTGAAGAAAACATATGTATAGAGATATTTACTACTATATTGCTGATAATAACAAGAAATTAGAAACAGTACAGATGTCCCTTCAAAGGTCTAGGAAGTGTCTTAGTAGTAAGTACCTCCCGCTTCCTGCCCCAACCCCTGCTCAGCCCAATCAATTTAGGCTGTGAAGTAGGAGGGGGGACGTGCGCAGAGCAGAGCCTAACATCCATGGCTTACTCCAATCCTCCTTCACCTGCCCCCTTTCCTCTTGCCCACGGGAATGTGCAGAGGCTGGATCTGAAGGCAGGTGAAATGGGGAGCCTGCAGGGCCAGGGGAATGTGAAAGGCCTGCAGTAGCAAAGGGGACGAAGGACAGGTTCTGTAGACGTGATCTCCTGGGAGAAATGGGGAGGCATTTGTCAAGTGGTACCAAGTTTCAGTTGTGCAAGGTGAATAAGCTCTGGGGATCTGATGTCCAGCATGGTGACTATCATTAGTAATACTGTATCATGTATTTGAAATTAACTAAGAGGGTGGATCTTAAGTGTTTTTACCACACATATACACACACACAAAGAAAAGAGAAAAAAGAAGAGAGAAAAGAGCATGGTAACTATGTGAGTTGATGGATTTGTTAATCAGCTTGAATGTGGTGATTATTTAGCAATGTATACATATACCAGATCAAGTTGTACACCTTAAACATACAAATTTTATTGTCAATTATACCTCAATTAAGCTGTGGCGGTGGGGGAGGGGATGACCTCCTATAAAATAAAGACGAAGGGAACTAGCTGCTCTCTTGTGGGCATACTCTGTCTCTCTGTCTCTGTCTGTCTCTGTCTCTCTCTTTCTCTCTCTCACACACACATCATTTTGCCAATTATAAATCTACCAGCAAAATACTTGAATCCATATTTCTTCTAAATACCAGGACTAAGAATTATTTTAAAATACTGAATAGCCATGTGTAATATGAAGAAATTAACATTCTTTTACTTCTTTCTAACCTTCTCCCATCTGTTTCTTCTGTGTGTGTGTTGTGTGATCTGGGATATGGGGAATCAATGCATTACTATTAAATTGTGGACATTCTACACTATTTAGGTTCCCTTTAAAAATTAATTGCTATTTAGATTACATGTTTTGAAACTATATCATTTAAACTTCGTTGTATGCTTAAATATCTTCAATGCCTGCCAACACTCCTTTATATTATGACCTACCCATTCTTTGGCTTATTTTACTTCACCTCTCCATTGGTTGGAGTGGATCTTAAAGCAATTTTCTCAGGAAAGATGTTCCTGAGAATGTTTGAGAATGTCTTTTCTGAAACATTCATAAGTGAATGGTAAAACTGCCATTTGGCTAAGTTAAACTGTCTTTCCCTTAAAACCTTGGAAATGTTGTGTCACTTTTTTTGGTCATCTCTTGCTATCACTGAGATGCTTGAAGAAGACTGATTTTTCATCATTTGACTGTAATAAATTTGCACTGCTGGTAGAATTTTTTTTTCCTTTGTCCTTCTATTTCTAGATTCTTGCCAAGATGTGCCTACTTATTAGTCTCTTCACTGATTCATTCTATGACGTCAATTGAATAATGTCGCCTCAAAATTCACATTTACTTGGAACATCAGAATGTGACCTAAGGTCTTTAAAGATACAACTGGCTACAAACGAATTCACCCTGGATTTTGGGCACCCTGAATCCAATGACTGGTGTCTTTATAAAGAGAGAACACACAGACAAACACAGAAATGAAGGCCAAGTGCAGATGGACACCGAGGTTGGGGTTAACCCCGCCACAAGCCAAGGATCACCCGGGGTCACCAGAAGCTGGAAGAAGCAAGGAAAGATTCTTCCCTAGAGCATTCGCTAGGGAAGCCCTGCTTACATGTTGATTTTGGACCTCTAGCCTCTAAAACAGTGGGAGAAGAAATCCCTGTTGTTTTAAGCCACCCAGTTTATGGTACTGTGTTACAGTAGCCCTGGGAAACTAATGCCATCCGGAATGCAGGAGTCTTTTCAGTTTATAAACTGTTTTTAGGTCAGTACTTTGATTAGTTTCTTCGGCAAGTCACCTGTAATTCATAAGTATGGTTTCTGTTATCTGTCTTTTATGTCTATTATATTCTCTCTCTCTTTTTTAATCTCCTTGGCTTTCCCCTCTGCATCCTGGGAGAGCTTCTCAAGCATTGGGAAAAATTGCAAAAGACAGAGATGGGCAAAAGATTACGCGGTGTCCTTTCAATGGAACAGAGGGTGCGGTACAGAAGACTCTCCGGGTATCAGATCCAACAAGGTCCTGAGTCTTTCATTATTCCTTTTCTTCTAGGTTGTCTTACAACCCTGCACTACGCAGAGAACTGGTAGTAATTCATTTTGTGAATGGGGAAAGGAAAGAAGGAACCAGTGAGGGAAGAGGGAGGTCCGAGAACCTATGGATCAGGAAGGTTCTCCAAAAGAGTGTTCACAGAATCCCATTTTTTCCCAAACAACCGCTTTTTTTTTTTTTTTGGTGGACTGGCCCCATGCCTCGTGGAATTCTTAATTTTTCTCCAGCATCTTGATTGTCACTTTTAAATGATTCACTGCATCTTAGTGTAGCTTGAGCATTTGCCAAGGTGGCCAAGAGGAAAAAAAGTGGTTCCTGGAATTCTGATCTTTTTAATCACTGCTCCAGACTGGTTCTGGGAACAGAGAGGCACCATCTGCAAAAGGCTTTTGGAGGAAATGGGGTGGGAAGTGGGGTGGGTGGAGTTGTCAGGGAGAAGAATATGTCCCCAGATCCATTAGAGCAGTCTAGTCTAGGTTGAGCGCCACTTGGAGGAGAAAACCATTTTGTGGTGTCTTCACTAAGCCTAGATATTTTAACTTCATTTCCAGGTCCCAGCTTGCCATTCCTTTCTTGATTTATTTTGGTTTTTTGGCTATTATAACAGGAAAATCTACTCACTTTTCAAACAAACAGCACTGAGAAAGATAGGACGAGAGAAAGTGCTCACTTAAAGCCTCACCTCTAAGCTTCCATCCAGAAGAGAAGCTACTTCTCCCACCCCCGGGGCCTCTGGCTTGGTCCCCTAATAGCCTGGGGCATGGAGGAAAGCAGAGAAACCTTGTTCTCATAGATGCATATTGGGGTCAGGTTCCACCTTCTCGGCGAAGTCGTCCCTGGCCACCGGCCCCCTGTCCTCTCTCTGTTCCCTCTCAGCTCCTAACTCACTCACTGTTCCACTCATTTTCAGATTTAATTCTGAACTTGGGTGAATTATAGGAATAATACCACTTTCCAATATGCAATTCTTGTTTTTCCAGCTATGAACTCCTTCCCAGCAAGGACCCTCTCCCCTGGCTTCCCTTCTGTTCAACGCAGCCCTAAGTGTGAAGCTGGGCTCCTGGCAGGAGTTTGGTCAACATCTGAGTTCACCTGAATTCAAGGCTGGCCACTGAGGCAGATAAAGGACGCTTAGAAGTGGTTAGACTGCAAGCTTTCCTGTTGGCCTGCAGTGATATCATAGGGAGCTACACCAGTCCCCCAGCGTGTTACCTCCAAAACTCCCATGGGGGGGCCTGCTGTTGGGAAATCAGGCGGCCCTCTGTAGGAAGAATTGTTGAAAGAATTGTTCCGCCTACTGCATGGCAGCCCACCCGCAGGCTTTCACGGCCCTTGCCCTCCTGGGCTAGCATCTTTTCTCCCCAGCACCTCTGTCCCTTTTTTCTCAAGGAAAGGATTCCTCACTGCTCTCTGGCTACCCCTGCCTCTTCTGTGCCTTCTCTTGATTTTGGAGAAAGCACACCCTAACAAGCTTTGCCAAGCATCTTCCTTCCTCTCCTTCGAGGACCTCTTTCAAACGTTCTCTTTCCCAGAAGGTCTTTCCCGACTGAGGAGAGGAGAGAAGAGGAAGCTCTCCTTTTCTCCTTGTGCAAATCATTCTGCTCTGTTGAAAGCAATAAATATGAACTCAGTCTATAATGCACTTGTTTCGCAGGTAAAGATATTGATTCATTTAATTCCACTGTCATCTGGTTATAGTTCTTGTGCCTTCCTCTGAGTTCTCTGTATGGACTTTCTGGGGCTAAGTTGTCTGCAGTGTTCCGTGTCTCTGCTTTCTCTTTGTTTGCCCCGGGTCGTTCACCTTTCTGTAGAGTCTCTGTTCTCCCCATCTTCTTCTTTCTCTTATTCAGATTGGCTCCTAGGAAAAGATCAGAGAGGAGTGGCACTAAAATCCAAACACTGAGCTTACTTCCTCAGGGGGGCAGGTAATGGAGGAAGAGGTCACATCGACAGACTAAATCCCATGAAGCGGTACCAGAGACAGGAGGGGGATAAGGGTGAAAATAGGGCCACTTATTGGCAAAGGGCCTCCATGGCACCCCAGAAATTCACACACTTAGCCAAACACTCTTTTAGGTGCCCTGGGCTTGTTCAGAGGACACATGGATCCATCCAAGTCTGCAGTATTTGAATGAACAATCTTACAACAGAATCAATCAGAAAATTCCAGAGCTGAAAGAAAGGTTGGACCCCCTCTAGCCTGGGTGCCTTGCTTTGCTGATGAGAAAACCAAAACCCCAACAGAAATGATGAATGGTCCTTCAATATGTTAGGGAAGAGTTTGGCCTGGAGCCCTGGTTTCTTAATTCTCCCCCCAAAGTTTGCTCATTATTCTTCTCTCCCCAGGTTTCATGGGTAGACTCAATTGTTTACTTTTAGAATCAGCTTTTCTAGTTCTACAAAACAATGTCCTATAGTCATCTTCATTGAGATAGTGTTGGATTTATAAAGTAACTGAGTAGAGCATTGACATTTTTGCAGTGATGAATCTTTGTCTCTGAGAATATGGTATAGCTCTGCATTTTTTCAAGTCCCTTTTGTATGTTAAAATTTTGTTTTAAGGACACCTGGGTAGCTCAGTTGGTTAAGCATCCAACTCTTGATTTTGGCTCAAATCATGATCTCAGGGTCATAAGATCAAGCCTCATGTCGGGCTCCCTGCTGGGAGTCTCTCTTTCCCTCTCCCTCTGCCCCTTTCCCCACCCCCCCTTCTTAAACATTTTTTTTTGTTTTAAATTTTTATTATCGAAGTATTGTTGACACACAATGTTATATTAGTTTTGGTGTACAGCATAGTGATTTGACAATTCTGTACATTACATGATGTTCACCACCATAAGTGTAGTTACCATCTGCCATTACATATGTATATTAAAGTTTTCTTCATACATTTCTTACACATTTTGAGAATTATTCCAAACTATTTTATACCTCAGTAGCTGTTGGAAATTCTTCCACTGTGTCTTCTAACTGGGTGATATTTATATGTAAAAAGGCTATTGTTAACTACAGATGAATTTTGTAACTGGCTTCATTACCCATTTCTCTTGTTTGCAATTCAGTAGATTCTCTTAGGTTTTCCAGATATATAATCATGGTAATTATATATCATAATCATGATAATTCTACCGATTGTGATAATTTTGCCTCTTTATTTTTGTATTTTACACCTCTAACTTCTTTCCTAATTCTTCTTGCCTACTTGTATTGTCTTGTATCTGCAGAGCTTTTTAAAGAGTAATGGTAATGGGCATTCTTATCTTTTCATCTGTCTTTAATGGAACTGCTTTTAGTGTTTTCCTTTTAGGCAAGATGCTGACTTTTGGGGAAGACATACTTTATCATGCCAAGAAAGAATCTATCTATTCCTCTTTTATTAATATTTTTCCCTTTAATCTAGAATGAGTGTTGAATTTTATTCAAATATCTTGTCAGAATTTATAGAAATAATTAATTTTTTTCCTTAGACTTTTTTAAAATATAGTGAATCATATTAATGGATTTTCTAATATTGAACCATCCTTGCATTCCCAGAATAAATCCCACTTATGTATGGGTATTATTCTTCAAATGTGCCACATGAATCTGTTTATTAACAATTAATTTAGGAATTTTGCCTCAATATTCATTTGTGAGCTTGGCCAATAGTTTTATATTTTGTGTGCTGTGTTCACTGGATTTAGGTATCAGTGCTGTACTACTTCAAACAAATCATTTGTAAGTTTCAGCAGCCAGCCTCAAGAATGGCCTCCAATGATCCCCATGTCTGAGTATTTACACCCTTTGTGTAGCCCCCTGCTACACTGTTACAGAGTTTATCTGTCCAATTGCAAGCAAATGGCAGAATCTCACTTCTGAGATTAGGCTATAAAAGACTATGGCTTCTGTCTTGGGCAGTTTTTTTGTTTGCTGGCTCTCTATTAGATCACTTGCTCTAGGAGAAGCAAGCTGCCATGTTGTAGCAAGGCTCATGTGTCAAGGAATTGAAGTCTCCAGCTGATAGCTAGCAAGAAACTGAGGATTGCCAACAGCCACTTGAGTCATCTCAGAAGCAGATCATCCTTCAGACAAGCCTTGAGATGACTGTAGCCCTGGCTGATGGTTTGACTTACACTTTATAAGAGAGACTGATCCAGAGCCTTCTAGCTACACTGCTCCTGGATGCCTGACCCTCAGAAACTGCAATAACAAATGTTTGTTGTTTAAAGCCCTGAGTTCTGAGGTAATTTGTTATGCAGCATCAGATAATGAACGCATATGTTTTCTTTATTTTCAGTTTTCCAAAGCAGTTTACACAACATTGGCAGTAAGACTTATTCTAGAGATTAAGTAATGGATATACTTTAGCTCTGTGGAGATAAGGGGAAAGGCATTCTGGGAATGGGAATTAATGAGAAGAGATAAAATGTGCATGGGTAACAGACATCTACAGAAAACTTTGCTGAACAAGAGCAGAATATACATTCTTCTTAAGCATACATGGACCATTCTCCAGGATAGACCATATCCAGGCCTTAAAACAAAGCGCAATAAATTTAAAAGAATTGAAATCATACAGACTATATTCTCTGGTCACAATAGCATGAAATTGGAAATTAATAATGGGAAAAAAATTGGGGAAAGTCACAAATACGCAGATATTAAATAACACACTATTAAATAACCAATGGATCAAAGAAGAAATCACAAGGGAAATTAGAAGATACTTTGAGATGAGTAAAATGAAACACAGCATGCCAAAGCAGTGCTTAGAGGGAATTTTATAGCTATAAACACTTCCACTGAAAAAGAAGAAAGACCTCAAATAAATAACCCAAACTTACACCTTACAATACTGGAAAAGGAAGAGCAAACCAAACCCAAAGCAAACAGAAGGAAGCAAATGTTATGATTAGAACATAGGTTAATGAAATAGAGGATAGAAAGACAACAGAAAAAATCAACAAAATTAAAAGTTGGCTCTTTAAGAAGATAAATAAAATTGATAAGTCTTTTTAGCTAGACTGATCAAGAAAAAAAGAAGACTCAGAATACTAAGACCAGAAATTGAAGAAGGGGTATTATGGGCTTTACAGAAATAAAAGGATATAAATAGCATTATGAACAACTATATGACAGCATATTAGATGACTTCATTGAAACTGACAAATCCCTAGAAAGACACAAACTACCAAAACTGACTCAAGAAGAATGGAAAATCTTAATAGACCTAAAACAAGTAAAAAGATTGAATTAGTCATTTTAAAACTTCCCACAAAGATAATCCCTTGACCAGATGGCTTTCCTGGTGAATTCTACAACACATTTAAATTAATTAATACCAATTCTTCACAAACTCTTCCAAAAATAGAAGAGGATGAAACACTTCCCAACTCATTCTGTGAAGCCAGTGTTACGCTGATACCAAAACCAGATAAAGACATTACCAAAAAAGAACACTACAGACCAATATCTCTTAGGAATACAGATTCAAAGACCCTCAACAAAATATTAGCAAATTGAATCCAGCAATATATAAAAAGGATTATGCATATGACCAAGTAGGATTTGCCCCAGAAATACAAGGTTGGTTGAACATCTGAAAATCAATTAATGTAATACACCACATCAACAGAATAAAGGACCAAAACTTTATGATCATCTCAATAGACAGAGAAAAAGCATTTGACAAAATTCAACACCTCTTTATGATTAAAAACACCCAAGAAATCAGGAATAGAAGGGAACTTCCTCAATCTGATAAAAAGCATCTACGAATCCCCACGTCTAACATACTTAATGATAAGAGACTTGACTGCAACCCTATATTAAGAACAAGACAAGGATATCTATTCAACACTTAAATATAACATTTTACTAAACATTCTAGCCAGGGAAATTAGGCAAGAAAAAAATTAAAGGCATCAAGATTGGAAAGGAAGCAGATGACATGATTTATATAGAGAACACCCTAAATAACCCATGAAATAAATGAGTTAGCAGAGTTTTAGGATACATGAAAAATACACAAAAATCAATTGTATTTCTGTACAGTAACAGTGAGTAAACTGAAAACTCAATTTAGGGAAAAAATTCCATTTATACTAACATCAAAGAAATAAAATACATAGAAATAAATTTGACAAAAGAAGTGCAAAATTTATACTCCAAAAACTACAAAATATCGTTGAAGGAAATTAAAGAAGGCTTAAATAAATGGAAAGGCATCCCATGATCATGGATTGAAAGACATAATATTATTAAGGTGGCAACACTCCCAAACTGATCTACAGATTCAACATAATCCCTATCAAAATTCCAGCTGTTTTCTTTGCTGACATTGACAAGCCAATCCTAAAATTTGTATGAAAATGCAAGGGATCCATATTAGCCAAAATCAACTTGAAAATGAGGAACAAAGTTGGAAGATTTATACTGCCAGATTTTTAAAAAACTTACTACAAAGGCAATCAGGACAGTGTGGTACTGGCCTATGGATGGACATATGGATCAATGGAACAGAACTGAGAGTCCAGAAATAAACTCTCAACTTTATGGTCACATAATTTTTGACAAGGCTGCCAAGATAATTAAATTGGGGAAAGAATTGTTTTAAAACAGTGTTGGGACCACTGGATATCCACATGTATAAGAATGATGTTGAACCCCTACCTCATACCACATACAAAATTTACTCAAAATGGCATCAAATTTAAAAACTTTTGTGTTTCAAAGAATACAGTAAGAACGTGAAAAGACAACCCACAGAATGGGAGAAATTTTTTACAAATCATGTATCTGATAAGGGATTTGTATCTAGAATATATGAAGGACTCTTACAATTCAATAATAAAAAGACAACCCAATTTAAAAACATATTATATGATTCCATTTATATGAAATGTCCAGAATAGGCACATTGATAGAGACACAAAGTAGATAAGTGGTTGCCTAGGGCTGGGGGGCAGAGGGAAGGAGAGTTTGGGAGGTGATGGATAAGAGGCATATGGATTTTTTGGAGCAGAAATGAAATAGGCTAAAATTGATTATGGCGATGTATGCATAGCTCTGAATATACTAAAAGCCATTGAATTATACACTTCAAAATGTATAGTGAACAGTATAGCATGCGGATTATATCTCGATAAAGCTGTTTAAAATGGTGTGTAGGGAAATCAGGGACCGGTTTTGGATCCGAAGTGCATGTGTGTGTTGTGGGGAAGGTGGCCTAGCATTGGTACAATAGGAAACAAGGATGGAGATGTGGAGGGGTCCCAGCTCAGAGACCGGGGACGTGCACTACTTGCCAATTAAGAAAAAAGTAGGACACTGGTGGCAAACAGATTTTGTCTTAGATGCTATCCTTGGCCAATAGCCAATGGCAGGTAGTGGCTACCTGCTGTGCTGCACCGGGTCTGAGAAGGAGTCAGGCTTCCAGGGCAAGGTACCTTGCTTGGCTACCAATGTCTGTCTGCGCAGTAATGACAACTAATATTTTTTTAATAGGACCTTGGTACTAAGCACTGTCCTAAATACCTGATGTGCAGCATCCCATTTAATTCTCTTCAGTAACCGAAGGTATGTACTGTCGCTGTCTCCGGTTTATAAAGGAGAAAGATTCGGCCACATTGGCTGAAGGTCACATGGCTGGGTCATGGCAGAGCCAAGAGTCAGGGCCTAGAGGGTTGACACCAAAGTCGTCTGGCGACTCTGAGCCAGAGTGACTTTCCCAAGAGCATGGGGGCCTATCCTTTAAATCTGCCAGCTGGCAGAGGCCGTCCTTCCTGGACACGATTAAAGATGTGTTTGGAAAGACTCAGCTGCTTTAAAATCTTTCCCGAGGTCTGGAATCCCCATGGATTTAGCTCCTTGCGGCCTGTTAGCTGTTCAGGGTCCCCTGAAAGGAGTCACGGCTCATCAGTGGACATCTGGGGACTTAAGGTCAGTGGCTGGCTGCCGGGCCTGGGGAACAGAATGCCAGAGAAAATCTCTTGGGGGATATGCGGTAGAGACAGCGAGTCGTGTGGCACACACACAGGAAACCCATCCACCCCCCACCCACCCTACCCCCCCAGCCCAGTCGCAACCTGTAGCAGCTGGGGACTTCGCCCGAGCCCTTCCATGTGAGGAGTCTCTAAGGATGCTTTGTACTTGCGTGTGACCTTCGGGACTAGGCTGACGTCTCAGGAGGCTACAACCAGCCATGAGTGCTGTGGCCTGGATGTGGGTGTGCTTGGCTTTCCTGCGTGACCTGAATGTGGAGTGCCTTATGTTTCAAGGGCAACGGACACTTTGTGATTTCAAAGCACGCTCAGACAGGACGTCACCTGAGACTGGGATAAATGAGTAACCCACGAGGCCTGGCACCCCACGGAGTTGCCTGCCCAGCCTTCCTGAGGTTCTTCTGGGGACACGCAGGTCCCTGGCAGGACCCCCAGTTGCTCTTTGCTTGGCAGTCATCTTTAGGAGAGATCTGGGCCCCTCTATCCCTCAGAACAGAATTAGGCTGAGGGACTCTGAGCCCTCCCCCTCCCCCAGATCCCTGACCAGCTGTCCTCCTGTGCAGGGGGTGGGAGGGGAGGTGTCATGGACGAGCAGAGGCAAAGGTAGTGATGTTAGTGGAAGGGGGAGACCGGAAGGTGTTGGTTGGCTGTGAGAACGTAAATGCAGGGAGAGATGGGACAAAATGCCAACGTGGCGTTCGTGCAAGGTGGCGAGCACAGGTAAGGGATGTGAGTGGCTGCACACCCCGGGTCGTCCCAGCTTGTTCTAGCCTTCTCACATTTCTCTACCCTCTTCTCCAAGTTTGCTTTGGGCGTTGCCTGGGTTTACGGATCGGCTCTGTCACTCACCACGTGTGGTCCTTGGGTAATTCGTCCTCTGAATCTTGGTTTCCTGGCCTATGAATTAGGTAGAATGGTACCATGGCCTCACTCAGGGGTGCTGTAAAGGTAAAACGAGGTGATGTATAAAGCACCTAGTGCAGTAAGGGCATAGTAAGTGCTGATTATTTACTTGTGAGAGAGAGACAGAGAGCGCAAGAGAGAGTGAGCATGGGGGGCGGGGAAGGATAGAGGCAGAGGGAGAAGCAGGCTCCTCGCTGAGCAGGGAGCCCGGCGTGGGGCTCGGTCCCAGGACCCTGGGATCATGATCTGAACCGAAGGCAGACGCTTAACCAACTGAGCCACCCAGGCGCCCCCCCCAGTACAGGTATTTTTTAAAAGTTATTTTTAATGGGGCACCCGGGTGGCTCAGTCAGTCGAGCATCTAACTCTTGGTTTCAGCTCAGGTCAGGATTTCAGGGTCATGAGACTGAGCCCTATGTTAGGGTCTGTGCTCAGCAGGGAGTCTGCTTGAGATTCTCTCTCTTCTCTGTCCCCCCCCCAAAATAAATAAATAAATCTTTTTTAATAAGTTATTTTTAACATAACACAAAATTTACCATCTGAACCATTTTTAAGTGCACAATTTAGTGGCATTAAGCACATTTGTAATGCTGTGCAACCATACCTACTATCCATTTCTGGAAGTTTTTCATCATCCCAAACAGAAGCTCTGTACCCATTAAGCAATAACTCCCCACTCTCCCCTTACCTCAGCCCCTAGCAACCTTTAATCTAGTCCCCATGTCTGTGAATTTGTCTATTCTAGATATTTCAGGTAGGTGCAGTCATACACTACATGTCTTTTTGTGACTGGCTGATTTCACTTAGCGTGATGTCCGCGAGGTTCATCCATGTTGTAACACCCCACTCCTCTTTAGGACTGAATATTGCTTCATTGTACGGATGCACATTTTGTTTATCCCTTTATCCATTGATGGACATGTGGGTTTCCACCTTTTGACTACTGTGCCTGTCGTAGGCATCACAGCCACTGTGGGTGAAGGAGTACATCAATGTGCAGACCGAGCACAGACCCTGGAGCACACTGCCTGAAGCCTGTCCTTTGGCTTACCACCCTGGGATGGTCTTACCCTCTTTGTGCCTCAGTTTTCTCATCTGCGAAATGGGGATATGGGGCCCTCCTGCTCAGGGCTTGTGTGAGGAGGAAATGAGTCTGCACGTGCAAAATGGCTCAGATGGTCTCTGGTACCTGGTTAACATTCAGGACAGTTAGCTGCCGTCATCATGCTAGGAACGGCCTTTCCCAAGTTACTGCCCCCGAGACTCCTCTTGACAGCCTGGAGTTTTCTCCGGGAACTGGTGGCTGAAGGTGGAGAGCTGGAAGATGGAAAAGTGCTAGAAGTGAAAGAGACATTGGAGGTTACCTCCTCTGACTTCCTCCTTTGACGGGGATAGAGCCGGAGCCAGGTGTCTGCTCCCCATGTCTAGAGCTTGGCCTTGGCTCCAATTCTGATCACACCTGCTCCCCTCCCCCAGCCAGGGACTTCTCTAGAGATGCCTCCCCTCTCCGGAGGTCACACCAAATGGGGGGCTGCTTCACCCAACAGGATTCCGCTCCAGTTTAGGGGGCCTAGGGCCCCACCTTCCCTTTGAGCTCAGCTTGGACACAAGACCAGCTGCTTGCTGCACTGTGAACACCTGCCTTTTCTCTTAACCACCGCTGCCTGGCTGCTAGGCTTCCAGCCAGGCAGCAGGGATGGGGAGAGGGTGTGTCAGAAAGCTTTACCTGAGAGGGTCTTTTCTGGCAGGGTCAGGGCGTAGGCAGGAAGAAACCGAGGCCTGGCCAGCCCAAGGGTGGCGGGACTTCGGTTGTTTTAGGATTAGGTACCGGCGCTGGGCAAGCACATCTGTTGTTCAGCTGCTTGTGTTCCCTTTGTTCATTTCCTTGATTTTCTCTGAGGTTATTTTTAGAGAATTCCAGCCTGTCTGAGCTCTGCTAAAGGGGGGCAGATGGGGGTGCAGCCCACACCTGGGCAGGAGAGCAAGGCAGCCGAGGTGACTTGGTGGCAGTGAGAACAAACACCTCGGGGGAGGGAAAGGGACCGGCTGCCAAAGTGTCCCTCCCCCCGCCCTCCCCAGAGGGACTCTTTCTGGAGCTCTCTGATGAAAGAATGTTTTGTTTGTTTGTTTATTCAAAGGTGAGGTCCCACCCCTCACCCCGTCTTCAGGAATTCATCTCACATAGGGGAGCTGCACCGGCCTGGGTGTGGCAGGGGTCCGTTTGGGAAGGCGTGATCAGGAGGGAAGGACCTGTGGGGCGTATTGTCATAGGACAGCTCTGGTATAAATCCCGGCTTTTTCCTTCGGTATCATTTTTTCCTCTTTTATCCTTCCCAGGGTGCTGGTCATCACCACAGGAAAGACACTTTCTTCGGTGACCTGGAACTGCTGGTGGCATAGACTGGACAGTTGGGACCTAGCCCCTGCCTCGCCTGCCAAGCCTCACTCAAGACAGATCCTGGGAGGCAGGCGCGGAACTCCGGCAGAGGGGAGGCGGGATGACGTCCAGGTGGGTGTGCGCGGGCACGCCTGCATGTGCCCGCAGGAGGCTCTGCTAGGCTAGGTCGTGGCTTACCTGGGCAGGCCAGGCTGCCCGAAAACAAACACCAAGTGACGGGGCGCAGGGAGGAAGGGAAGGATCCTGCCCCTGATCCAGCCTCTGAAAGCGGGAAGTTGATAATGGCAAGGAGGCCTGAAATGCACCGCACGGTAATCAAGCCATCTGGCATGAGCCCACTGGGAAAGGAGGCAGCATCCGGCCTGCCAGGCCCCACTGTACAAAGGTGGGGTGCAGCCAGTCGGCGTCAGGAGCACGCTGCCAACCACCCTCTGGAGCTGGAGGCTGGGAGGGGCTTTCGATCTCCAGGTCACGGGGCTGCCGAGTCTCACCTGCTGGGGGGAGGGAGGAAAAGAACGGCCAAGGCCATCTCCTCCCGGCCCCAGATCTGTGCCAGGCTCCACTTACACTGGTACGAAGCCTTTGGAAGCAACATCCTGGACCTCTTATTAGCTCAGATGGTGGTTTTAAGAGCTTTGTGGGCTCCTAAACACTCATGGCACCAATAGCCAGCCCTTACCCTGCCCTTACCCCGTGCCAGGCACTGATCTGAGACGTTTTGTCTACATCACCTCATCGAGTCCTCATAGGAACTCTGCAAGAGAGGACTTATCTCCCTTTTACAGAGGGGAGGCCTGGAAAGGGGGAGAGCTAGAACTCAACGCAACAGTTTGGCTCCTGAGCCCTGCCCTTTACTGCTGGGCAGCACTGCCCTATTGCTCCAGAGCACAAGCTGGAGTGGAGATCTGGCCTTAACTGTCCACTGCGAAACCAAGCGTCCTAGAGATGTGGCCTGTGAGTGATGAGCTGGGGCGGTGATAGCATACCATCAGAATTGACCGTCCCCTAACCTAAAGCAGGCAGGGGGCTCATCCAACTTCACACCCTCCCAAGATAAGTGCAGTCAGATCTGAAGAGGTTGCTTGGGGTCACGAAGCTGGAAAATGATGACACAGGGATGGGATCTGAAGTCTTCTCACAGTCCTAGCAATGAATGACTCTAGGAGAATAAGACTGTGTCCCTGCCCCTGGTACCCCTACTCCATCCGCCTAAGCCCCCACAGGGGACTGCAGGGGTGTTGGGTGTCAGGTGGCAGTTATCTGCTGGAGCTTTCCTGAGGGGCAGGGGCCATGTTGACCTGATCACTAGTTCCTGCCCACCTGGGGGCCCCCTCCATCTGGTAAAGAGGATTGAGGAGAACTGGAGACACTTCAGTTTCCTGCCTTTCTGGCTCTCCTCCCCCTTGGCTGAGGGCTGATCGGTGTCCCTGGAGGCTCTTTGACCTGCGGGTCTTGTGGAGAGCTCAGCTTGGGTTGCATTCCGATCAAGCCCCCAGCCAGGTCCCAGAGAGGAGTCTCGAGGCTAGGACTGAGCTATCTCCGGATGTCCAGGAGCTTTGCCAGGTAATCATTGCAGGTAATGGCAAAGGCTCTGAACAAAGTGTCCAAACTGGTTTAGCCCCCTTTTGGTATTTCTCTTATTTTGTGGATTTATTTCATTCACCTGCTAAGGACTTGCCCTGCCTTAATCTCTATTCCCTGAGGAATGAAAGACCAGATACAGCTTTTTGTTTGTTTTAAGGGCTGTACTCCTCTCTCTTGGGTTGGGCTCTGCTGGTCTTTCTCCAGGACCCCCAGCCTCCAGCCCCAGGGGGAGCAGACTGGGGCTCTAGGGATGCTTGGATCAAAGTCCAAAGTACATTCAGTGTTCGTTCTAAATCTAGGGTTCCAGCAGTATTATTTAGCACCTACTGGCATTCGACCAAGAGAAGACATAAGAGAAGAATTGCCCTTCAGTTCTTAATCAAACATCGATCAAGCAATTACTGTATAGAAGGTGCCAGGCAAGAAGCATTCTTGTTTCCTGTCCTGAAGGACAGGTAAGACATACATATAGGACATGAAGTTCAGGATCAGTAAGAGAAACATAGCAGTGCAGAACAAGGATGCAGCACTGGATTCATCGCCAAATGGAGGACACAGGAAGTTTTCACATGGAAGTGTTGCATGGAGTAACTAATGTAGCAAGACTTACTCTTAACCAAAGATACCAGCAAAAGACATAAAAGACATTGCCAGCATGAATGGCACTCTGAAGAATCAGGTCAGGAGTTCAGAGGAGAGACTTGGCTAGAATTGTT
Source organism: Callorhinus ursinus (assembly GCF_003265705.2). NCBI lineage: Eukaryota > Metazoa > Chordata > Mammalia > Carnivora > Otariidae > Callorhinus > Callorhinus ursinus. Next base: position 74,874,694 of record NW_027397072.1, read on the forward strand.
GGGGATGGGTTTTGGAAGACATGTGTGTGTGGTGGGCATTTGCTAGGCTTTGAGTTTCTCCCTTATTTTGGAGACTACCCTGGTCTCTTTCTGGGAAGAAACCCTCTCCCCTCATCAATCCAGGAACTGTCAATTGGGTTACAGGTGGGAGCGTCACACTTCTCCTTCTGTCACCCAACCATAACATTGGTCCAGGGATGGCCCTGTGACCCAAAGACAGCCAAGGAACACATGGAACATCTGCTGGGGCTGTTAGGAGAGAGGAAGATTCTCTTTCTCACTGAGCTTGAACCTGGGGTTCACTTGGCAATGCAAACCTCTTGCCATCAGAAGTGTCGAGTCTGCCTGACAGTGGCACCAACATAATGGACACAAGACTGAGAGACGACATCAAGTGCTAGCGACTTCTTGCAAGACCCTGAATCAAGCCATGCCTGAAGCCAGACCTCTCCCTGGACTTTTCAACTGTATGGTCAGCACATCTCCTGTCTTCTTATATGCACGTGGGTTGGTTTTCTTGAAACAGAAAGCATTTTTTTACAGTGTGGGCATTGAACTGGAGTTGGGTGGGTGGAGGTGAAGAGGGCAATCCCGGTAGATGGTGCCATAGCACCTAAGGTGTGTGGACGAGGGTAAGGGCTTGCTGTCCATGGAGCTCTGTGGAAACCGACGGAGAGAGAAAGAGAGAGAGAGAGAGAGACAGAGGGTGTTGGTGGACCGTGTGCAAAATACCCTGCAAGAGAACCTGTGTTTCCATGCTTCTGGCTGCATTTACCTATTTAGACAAATCCAGTGGGACTGCTAGGGAGTGGCATATAATGGAAGGACAAAGGCAGAGAAATAAGGAGCTCTGAAAATAATGAAATAACAACAAACGGTTACTGAACACTTACTATGTGCTAGGCACTGTGCTAACCTGTTTTCTTACTTAACCCTTTCCCCCAGCCGCGAGGTCTTATTATTTCTCCATTTTACAGATGAGGAAATTGAGGCACAAAGAATTTGCCGAAGTGACCCAGTTAATAAGGGTCAGAGGTGGGATTTTAACCTGAAAGCTCAAGGAGACTAGATCCTGCATTCTCGACCTCGCCTCTTCTGCATGTGGCCGCTTCTGCCTGATGTGGCCTCTGCCTTGGGGAAGGAAAAGAGGCAGATGTTGTTGAAAAGGGCCACAGGAGAGTACAGGACTCAAGTTGTTTTTCCCAGAGCTGGCCCCGATTCGACGATCTGTTCCTTATTGCTCCATTTTTGTTTTTTGTTTTTTAAGTTTGCTGTTGGACAAATGCTGACACTCTGGCTCCCCTGCCCTCAATTAGCAACAGTCCTCGGGGCCAGCAGACAACTCCGGGCAACTGCTCCCGCTCAGGCCTGACACCCTCCTGGGCTGGCTGACGACACGCAGGGGGGAGCAAAGCCCTCTGGACAGGCCTCCTCTGGCCCGGCTGGCTCCCCCCTCTTAGCTGTCTCTTTCCAGCTCTGTATCTCCTTCCCTTGGATTGCCTCAGGAGAAGGAAAGAAGAAATGTTTTTTAAAAAGAAGTTGAATGAAACCAAACACTTGTATTTCCAACTATTGACATTGGATTTATGCTTCTCCAGCCCAGCCATTTGGGACAAGTCTTTAACCGCCTCTCTTCGCCCGACGGTCTAATGCAAACAGACCATAAAAAAATAAACTTTCCCCCCAAATATTATCTTAGGCCTCATTTTATCATGCTTCCTTGAGCTGTCTCTGTAAAAGGGAACAGAAAAGAATGGGGGTTTTAGTTTGTGCAGGGATAGAGAGGGCCCCGTCGCTGGTTCTCCCAATGCTGTCTGTCTACTTTCCAGAATGCATGCTGTATATCTCATCTCCAGGCAGGCCTCGCTCAAGCCCTTTCCATTACTTAGCTGGTTTTCATTCATTCACCTGTAAAATGGGCTACTAACACCTGTCTTCAAGGTTTCTATAAGACAGAAGTGGCGACACGAGTATCTTTGAGACTCAGAAACCAGAGCAGGTATCCTGCAAGAGGGGGTGCTGGCCTCTGAGCTAGCCAGAGAGAAAATGCTCCCTGCCCAAATGTAGTCTCATTCCGCTTAAAACAAACAAACACAAGAAGCAAAAACACTCTTGCTGGCCCAAACAAACATAATCACGAACTGGGTTTGGGCTTAGGGCTCCCTGTTTTAAACCACACAGGGATGGTGACCGAATATTTGAGACAGGTGGCTGAAGATCCAGATGCCTCTAGGATGGGTGATGCCCACAGTTTATCTTCTAAGGGGAGAGAAAATGAGAACCTGCCCTCCTTGAAGGTGGGTTCTGATGGCGTGAGTGATGGGGGGAAAAAACTGAGGGATCACAGGGCCAGGGGTGAACTCTTAGTGGTCGAAGGCATAGTGAGAGAAGGATGGGCTGATGAAGGCCATCTTTATGACCGTTTTGCCAAATTCAGACCTTAGCAACTTACCTGGATATGCCAGAGCTTTGAGCATTGGGGGAAAATAAGGGATTTACCCAGATTTTCCTGTGTGAACTGCACCACAGGTAACCAGATCATAGAAGGAGGCAAGTTCTGAATTGGAATTTCACCAATTCTGAAACCCCAGATAAATATGGAACTGAGCAACAATGACTGTTTATAACACAAAAAATCATGTTGTAGATGATTATGTACCTTTTGGTGAACAAACACACCACTGCCCATGAAGTTGTCTTGCCAAAATTAATCAAACCCACCCGAATTTGATCAACCTATAGATCCAACCAGAGATTTAGAGGAACCACAGAGTCAGGGGAACAAGGTGATACAAGCTGCAAAACCCACACTGTGGGAAACTCGACAGATGACTCCCTTTTTTTTACCTTCAAATTTTACTTTTTTTTGGAAACTATACACATGTATTCTTTTCTTTTCTTTTTTAAGATTATTTATTTATTTATTTGACAGAGAGAGACACAGCGAGAGAGGGAACACAAGCAGGGGGAGTGGGAGAGGGAGAAGCAGGTTTCCCGCTGAGCAGGGAGCCCGATGCGGGGCTCGATCCCAGGACCCTGGAATCATGACCTGAGCCGAAGGCAGACGCTTAACGACCGAGCCACCCAGGTGCCCCTCACATGTATTATTTTCATATTTAAAGACTGTGGTACTGAAAAAGAGACACAGAGATATTATGATATGCATTTAGAAATATATATATAACAGTATCAACACAACACTGTGTAAAAACTCATAGGTACACTTGAAATAAGCCCGAGGTCTGGACATTCATGGCCATCCAACTTCCCCCTGGAAGCTGGTGAACCTCTTCGGGAGGTTGTCCACGGGGTACATGATGGGATTGGTTTTCATTACAGGAGGTCCATTTAAAAGCTGCCAGTCACAATGCCTCGCCAACTCTCCTGTAAATATTTCAAGAAGAATTTTTGCAAAGGCCTCCTCCAGATGGCATGAAGCTAAACCTGGATGCATCCGCTGGGTGAGGCAGCATAAATCAGCCGGGACAAAATCCCTCTGTGTTGGTGAAGATATCTGCCACATCATGAGTATCACAGAGATTGTACACAACAAATTCTGCAGCAAATAAATTCACAGGTGGAAAGGGGTAGATGGGGAATCTGAATATTCAGAAACTTTAAAAATATTTAAAAAGTGAAACCAAACCTCAACGTTGAGGGATGCGTGAGGGGGTGATAATGCCACAAAGAGAGGAAGGAGGTCATCATAAAACAGGGCTGGACAGTAGTTGACAGAGGGCAGGGTGGGGTCTGTGGCGGATGGAGCACAGGCAGGAGCTTCTAACTGGGTTCTGTCCCTTGATTTGGGTAGAGGTTATAAGTATGTTCACCTCTTGATTCTTTATTGAACTATACACCTATTTTCTGTGTGCTAATTGTTTTTTTAGCCATATATAGATTGTATGTTTGTTTTCACTACTGGCCCTGATTCTTTCTCTGCCTCTACATTTGGAGCCCTTTTGACAATTAGCTGCCAATTTCTGGGTTCTGAATTCTGCCCAGTTCCCTTTCCCTAGACTCTCCTCCTTTTCCTAGACTCTCTCCTAATTATATATCATACCAATCAGAACAAGATGTTATGTTGCAGGAACAAACCTTGAGATCTCCATAGCTTAAAACAAAAGTTTGCTTATTGCTTATGCTACACGTCTATGACATCTTAGCAGAGGCCTCTGCTCAGCTTAGTTGCTCAGGGACCCCGGCTAACAGAGTAGCGACCTTCTCAGATACTCTCAGGGGCTGCGCCAGTACTGACCGGCAAGCAAATGCTTTAGCATGGAAGTGATACATGTAACTTCTGCTCTCGAATCATTGGCCAGAAGTAGTCACATGCCACTATCCAACCACAAGGTGGGTGAAGAACACTACCATTAAGGTGCTCAGAAATATTTGGTAAACAACAATCATAAAGCAGTCCCTGCGTTGCATGGTTCTGATACACACAAGTTTCAATTACCGTGATTTAGTTAGATGATATCAACCCCCAACAAAATGGTTCCAATTCCTGTCACCGTGGTTTATGACTGTGGTTGCATAAAGTACAAATTTCACTGCCTGCTCTTCAGACCACAGATTACGAACGGTGAAGTGACCCATCGCATCACTTCTTTCGAAGTCTGTCTGTGACTGGTCACCATGCTTCTGGTAGTCAGTTCATACACAGGCAGCGAAGTGTGTGGTTGTGTTGCCTCCTTGTCTCCCCATGATAAACCCACCTGACATTTTACAAAAATGGAGAATCTCTAGAGGATTAGCTAACAAAAACAGAAGTACAGCAAAGAAACAAAAAGTGAAAACACTGGTAGCGAAATTGGATGTGGATAGATTTGAAAATGGCAACAGCAAAGCAAAGATCGGAGGAGACATAGGGCTGTGAGAAGCTATGGTGCTAACCTTACTGGAAAAGTCCAATGAATATAAAAAACCAGGTGAAGTCACTTCATTATCTTTCAATTTTAATTGCAGTAGCAACATGAAGCCACTCATGGTTGAAATGGAATATTCTACTTTCAGTTGAAGAGAATCATATTTCAAAATCCTAATTAGTCTGGCTAACATTCAGACCAGAAGATTGAAGTCAGTTGCCACAACAAAAAAGTCAGTCACGAGACTGAAGAAGAACCATTTACTGCCGAAAAGGCTGGTTTCATCATTCCAGATTTCAGCATGAGTTGGTTGATGTTAAGCTACTTGCACACCCAGGAATTTGCACCGAGATCTGGAGAAAATGAAGATGTCCCAGAGGAAGTGATGTCAGCAAAAAACCCTTCACCTTAAAGAAATGCTCATAGATATTTCATGGCATTGCAAGAGTGAAGGATAAACCATTGCAAGCTGATCCGAACCCCGTAAGAAGCATGACCACACACCAAGACATGGAAAAGGTGCAGGCTGCACATCACAAGTTAGGGGATGAGGGGAAGAAGGCAAGCGCTGTTCAAACTACCGTTGGTAAGTTTCTTTTAGAAAGAAAGAAAACATTTTAATCCTCAGTGTTTCTAATGTTTTAAATTACAGGATAGCATGTAAATACTAATTTTGCTCATTTTTCATTTCCCAGTGCATTTATAACCAACAGAGAGTTTTTAATGTTTTGACAAAAAATATTTAAAGGTCACAGAGCAATTGTTCGCCCATTGATTAACAAGGTGGCTTTGTAGGGTTGCAACGTACATAGTCATTTTTATGATCTTGTGCTATCGTGTAAAGCAAACAACCTGGTTTGTGCAGAGTTAGGTTACAATTCCTCAGCTTCTGTTTGTGTCAACTCAATTGCATGGAGTGTGAGGAAACTTCTGGAAAAGAACTTGAACCACTAGGATTAGGTAGGTCAAGGATTTCCTGTTATATTTTGGAGGCTGTTATTCAACTCTGACCTGAGGAGGGCCTTGAGGGCCTGTGTGTTATCCTGAGTGGGGAAGGGTTTGTGGACAATATAAGATGAACCACAACCATTTAGCTTCCACGCCATTCTGCTCTGGGGTTCAGCTAAAAAAAATGTGTACTAGACAAAGGGAATGTGTTTCTTTACTCACTTCATGGGAGGGCAGATGTATCAAGCTACAGCCAAAGTAGAGACTCAAACCCTGGTCAGGGATGAGGCCTCCTTGGGCCATCTGGGCCTTGTGACAATCGCGGAATGCTCAGAGGCTGTCTGAAGCCCAAAAGCAGCAGTTCCGGGGGGATCCACTGCTCTTGGGGAGAGGAGAGGGGGCTGTCAGTCCCGGGTGTGACCAGCAGCCTCAGAAGAGGGTTGAGAGCAGTTGCTGAGCGGTAGTTAGGTCTGCTGAAAGTATGTGGGCTCCAGAGTCACTCAGATATTCTGAAGAGGAAGCAGGGGAAGATGAAGGAGGGGCTGAGGTTCCAAAGTTACACTTGAGAGGCGCTCCAAGCTAGGGGAATGAAGACAATATTAATATGACCTCATTTTTCCACAATGGCAGTGAGGCCTGGGGACATGAGAGTTGTTTACAGATGAGGTGACCATACAATTTATTGTTCCACCGGAAATATTTTTAAGGTCAAGGGGATTGCTATTAATAATTAAACCTTCGGGGCGCCTGGGTGGCTCAGATGGTTAAGCATCTGCCTTCAGCTCAGGGCATGATCGCCAGGTCCTGGGATCGAGCCCCACATCGGGCTCCCACAGAGAGTCTTGCTTCTCCTTCTCCCTCTGCCTCTCCCCCTGCTCGTGCTCTCTCTCTCTCTCTCTCTGTATCTCTCTGTCTCAAATGAATAAATTAAAAAAAAAACCTATAAAAAATAATTAAACCATTTACTAATGAAAGGCACAAATAGGTTGTTCCAGACAAACCGCACCATACTCTCACATTTTAGTTACAAGTGGAAACCAGGTAAATTGTAAGTCAGAGGTCATATCAAAACTCATGAAAAGAAACGAATGTGCCCTCAGGCGTTGCGGGCTGGGCTCCCTGGAAGCTTTCTTGGAGGTGGAGATAAGTGTGCAGGACATTTATTAGGGAGTGCTGTCAGGACCCACACCTGTGGAAGTGGAAAGGAAGAAGAAAAGCAGGCTCGGGCAGAGAGAAAATGTGGACTGCAGAGCAGTCTCATTACAGGCCTTAGCTGGCCCCGGGGGGAGCTCCAGGGATGACCTTCAAAGTTATTGGAAATTGGGGCAAGCGGTGTGGGCCTCCTTTCTGCACAGCGACAGGTCATTGCACGTGGCTGTCCCCGAGGCCCTTCTCCAGCTGAGGGCCAATTTCTGGGCAGGGCCTCTGGCTGGCAGCACTCCCAGTGGTCCTGAAGCGGGGTACAGGTAGCAAAGCGCAGCATCCACAGCCCTACAGAAGAGGATGGTTTGAGTAAAACTATTATAAAGATACATGCTTTAGGGCACCTGGGTGGCTCAGTTTGTTAAGCAACTGCCTTCGGCTCAGGTCATGATCCTGGAGTCCCGGGATGGAGTCCCACATCGGGCTCCCTGCTCAGCAGGGAGTCTGCTTCTCCCTCTGACCCTCCCCCTTTCATGTGCTCTCTCTCTCTCAAATAAATAAATAAAATCTTTAAAAAAAAAAGATACATATTTTAAGCTGAATCATTAGTCAAGTCCTGCCAAGGAAAGATCCTATTGCACCTGCTTTGAAGGAGTTGAAGCTCAATGTAATCAGCATCCCAATTGCTTATCTGCAAACAGGATTCCCAAAGAGGGGAACTCATTCTCTCAAATTAATAAAATCGTGCCAATCTTCTTGGTACTGCTTAGAAAACTTTGTTTCCGAAGGTAAATTTCTACCCAACTCTGTGTGGTCACGTTGGTATGTGAGATCCTTACATAGGGCTTACTAGGTTCCAGGCACAGTGTGATGGCACTGTTGAAATATTAACCATTAATTCTTCTAACAAACCTGCGAAGTAGGCACTACAGACCAGGGAACAGAGACCCCGAGGTTAGGTCATCAGACTCAAGTGGCGGTGCCAGGATTTGGACCCACATGTCTCCACAGGCTGGGCTCCGCTGGTTCTCGAAAACACTTTAATTTCATAGATACTAGATCACCGCAAAGAAGTTTAACAAGCAGCTACTGAGCTCCTATTAGTTGGCAATGTCTAATCTTTGAAGGAAAAAAAATCTCTGCGGTGATGCAAAGAAGTAATAATAATCACAACACTATTAATACCTACCATGTGCTGGGCGCTGTGCTAACAGCTTTCATGCACCCACATCCTGTACCATGTAGGATACTTGGTGCCCGCCCACAAGGAGGTTCTGATGAACCAGGAAGCAGGACAGGAAATAGCTCCGTAACCATATGGAAAACATGAATGACTTGGGGCCCCGTTGTGCAGGACAGGCTGTCGCTGGGTACAGTGGTCAGAGAGGGACAGGCTGGGTGCAGATCTAGGGGACTTAAACCCTAGAGAGTTGACAGGGTGCCCCCTCCAGGTAATTCAAAAAAATAATACCATAAACAACTAAATCAGAGTAAAGAAATGCGAGCAAGTTCCTCTTTTTCCCATTGTGATGATTTCAGTACTTTTAAAGGAAACTTTGCGGTCAGCTTCTTCCCAAATGATGCTTTCAGTTGTCCAGTGCTTTGCTGCTGCTAAATTTGGTGTGGTCTGCTGTTTGGTTGATCCAGTTCTAAAGAAAGAAGAGCTTTTGGGGGCCTGTCGAGCCAGCAAGCTTCATGGCTCTTAAAGGACGGAAAGCACTGGGGAAGGATGGGCCTGGAGGGAGGGGAATGAAGGCCCTCAGAGCACTGGCCTCAGGGGGGGGGGGGGGCCCACAGGGCGGGTGCAGGGGAGTGGCTAGGTGGAGCAGGTAGGCTGCGGCGAGGTTCAACCTTGAACACCTAGTCAAGGGCTTTGTAATACAGCCCATACACAATGGGACCCATGGGAGGTTGATGCAGTTGAGGTCTTGTCACTGTCTCCCCTCCCCTAAATCTGAATGCCTGGACAGCCAAACTACTCAAAGCCCTCTTGAGGAGAAGCCCCCCCAGGTGGTGGGTGGCGGGGATCTCTGATCACCCTGAGGGGAGCTTGTCTATGCTGTGCCCTGACCCTCTGTGGTCGCTGTAAGCACCCAGGGCCTTCCTCGTTGTGCAGCGGCCCTTCCAAAGGGATCTTACTGGCTCAAGGTTCTGGGCGGCCGCCTGGACCCCAGGGCCGACAGTAAGGGACCCTCGCCTCGCTCTGTCCCGCTACCCGATAGTTCTCCGCTTCTGCAAAGAGCAGCCCATCAGGTATACATGCTCTAGCCCCCTCGGTTCCATCTTTCCCTCCTTCTGCCAACTGTTAAAATCCTTGATTCTACAAACACATCACAAACAAATCCAATCTTGCAACTGCTCTGACCTGAAGCCTGCCTCGAGGCAGAAGAATGGCAAGAATGCACTGGAATTGGTGTTCCCGTGGCGTGTTTGAAGAAGAGGCCCAGGGCTCGGCTGTAGCATCAGATCGTGGAGGCAGACCCGGGTTTTTAAAGACCCAAGACAGCCATGCCATGTCACCAGCTCTGCTTGTCCCAGTAGCAGTGGGATCCAAATCACAGTGTGAGAGAAGATCCCTCACGCTTTTCCAGTCCGCTGAGTCGCTTCAGCTGCTGTCATTAAGTGGCTGCCTGATGAAGAATTTCCAGATTATTGCCGGTCGCTTCCTTTCTCTGAATTAAAATTCAAACATTGTTTTTCCACCTTCATTTCATGCATTCAGGTCAAAGCCTCTGGCTCTTCTCTGTAGTCAAGTGAAATATCCCAGCCTGGCTGAATTCAGGATGGAAATGTTTGTGGAACTTTTGGCGGGGGTGCTGGTAGAGGAGCATGCTGCCAGAGAGGCTCTGAACCCCCAGAGGATCTGGATACTGAGCACCTGCAGGCGTGGTTATGTGTGCATCTGTCCTGCCTGCGAGCTTTCCTCCCTGGCCTTGGCTTCTGCTCCCTGGAGTCACATTCTGTTCCTGTCCCTCTAGCCCGGCCCAGCCTTTTCCATGCAGCCTTCTGCAAGCCCTGCCAAGGCCACTGTGGCTCCCCACCCCGCAGTCAGATCGGGGACTCCAGGACCCAGAATTCAGCTGCCACATGCTCTTAGTACTTAGCCAGAAGCCTTCTTTCTTTAAGAGGATGGGAAGCCTCCTGAAGGCAGAGATTGTGTTCTCTCAGCACTGGGTTGAATATAAAGTACAGGTGGAATGAAATTTAGTTGCACCAATTAGAAAATGGATCGGCCAGGACCTTTTCCGAGAATGCCTATTTATTATAAATAAAAAGTCAGGAAACTTATATTAACTGGATTCTTCTCAGAGAGAGAGAGAGAGAGAATGAAGGGCAAGCTGCACATACTTTGATCTTTCTCATGGGAAGGAGGAAAGTGGGCTGGGAGAGACATTCAGGGGCACTCAATATATAGTTGCTACTTTTTTTCTAAAGGGTTTGCTGGTTTGAACCAGAGCTAAACTCATCAGGAAGACAGATGTTGCTTCTCTCCCTTCACCAGGCAAAGCTGACATGACCTCTAAATGTATATGCCCAAATGTGTTTGAAGGGCACCATCCTAAGAGCCTGCCCTGGCTCTCCCTCTGGCCTGGTAGCCATACTGTGAACACAGTATATTCTCAATCTATCTTTTTTTTTTTTTTTAATAAATGAATACACAAAGAGACTTGCAATGAGCGAGTCAAGATTTTCTTCCCAGGGAGAAAATGATCTTAAGGCATTGTTCATGTTGAACCCTCTTGGTTGAAAGGGAAGAGAGAAACTGCTTCTGGAGTTCATGTTCTTTGGCCTTGCAGGTCACGGCGGTCCATGGACAGCATCAGTATCACTTGGAAGTTTATTAGAAATGCAGATTCTTGGGGTGCCTGGGTGGCTCAGGCAGTTAAGCGTCTGACTTTGGCTCAGGTCATGATCCCGGGGTCCTGAAATCGAGCCCTGACTCGGGCTCCCTGTTCAGCAGGGAGTCTGCTTCTCTCTCTGCCTCTGCCTCTCCCCCCGACTCATCCATGCTCTCTCTCATAAATAAATAAAATCTTAGAAAGAAAAGAAAAGAAAAGAAATGCAGAATCTTGGCCTCCACCCCAGATCTACTGAATTCAAGTCTGCATTGTAAAGAGATTTGTATGTGCTATTCTAGAGAACACAGAGAAAATCATTTAATGGTCTAAGTCGGGACTTTGGAACTACAAATAAATCTCTAATGTGAAGATGGCATCTACAAACTGTATCTCAAGCAATGAGCGTTTGTTGAAATCTGCTGTGTGCCTCGTCCTGAGTTAGGCCCTGCAGGAAAGAAAAGAGGCAGGGGCAGGTCCATCGAGTAAGGGCTCACACTGCGGGATTTCAACCCCAAACCCTGACCACCACTCCCTATATAAGCCTCCAAGAGGTGGGCTCAGGCCTAACCGAATTCTCTACAGCACAGCTCCTGGGGTGACACCAGTCACGTGGATGGCCCTTATTTTCAGCAATAACAAGTCATTAAGATCGAGCTAGCAAATCATCAGGGAAAACAGCCCGGTTCTAACCTCCGTCATAACATTTTTCTTTTGCGATGAAGCATTGCCAGGTTTGTTGAAAGCTCATTCAGTCTTGCTGAAGCTGAAGCACTCAGGCTTCCCCAAGGTCCAGGGTGGGGGATTAGGAGGTTGTGGGGTGCTGTCCTGGCCCATTAGCCCAGAGGCACAGCTGTACTGTTGAAGTCCATGCTCCCTGCATCGTGTCTCGTGGAGTTGTTTTAGAATCCTGTGCATAAAAATGTGGATTCTGGAGTCAGATTGCCATGAGTTCATTTCCAGGCTCTCCCATTTGCTAGTGGTGTGTGACCTGGTGCAAGCCTCAGTTTTCTAGCCATTAATAAAGTGATACTTTATTTCCTGCTTAATTGGGATGAAATTCAACAATTTATCCTTTTTTTTTTTTTTTGCTTTTAGGAATTGTGTTTTTGATGTTATATCTAAGAAATCTTTGCCCAGGGCATAAAAATGTTCTCCTGTGTTTCCCTCTAGCTATTGTATAACCTAAGGTTCTAAGATTTTATATTTAGGTCTATGATCCACTTTTAGTTTTGAACATGCTACAAAGTATGGAGGCTAAAGAAAGGTTCTTTCTTTTTTTCTATTTTCCTTTTCTTGCTTTCTCTTCCTTCCTCCCTTTCTTTTCTTTTTGACATACGGATATGTAATTGTTCCAGTACCATTTATTGAAAAGACTATCCTTTCTCCCTTGAATTGCCCTTGCACTTTTGTGAGAAATCACCAACGATATATCTGTGGCTCTGTTGTGTTGTATTGATTTATAGGTCTGTCCTTTGGCCAATATTACACTCTTGATTTCAGTAGCTTTATGGCAAACCTCGAAACCAGACAGTAAAAGACGACCAACGTTGTTCTTCATAAACAATATCTTGGCAATCTAGATCAGTTCTATTTCCATATAAATTTTATAATTGGTTCATTAATTGCTACCAAAAAAAAAGCCCGCTGGAATTTTTTAAAAAGATCTTATTTGTTTATTTGACACAGAGAGAGAGCACAAGCAGGGGGAGCAGCAGAGGGAGAGGGAGAAGCAGACTCCCCGCTGAGCAGGGACCCAATGTGGGACTCTATCCCAGGACCCCGGGATCCCATGGCCTGAGCCAAAGGCAGACACTTAACCGACTGAGCCACCCAGGCATCCCAAGCCTGCTGGAATTTTGCATAGAGTCTAAAATTTGAGGAGAACTGACATCTTTACAACGTAGATTCTTCTAATCTATAAATACAGTATATTTTTCCATGTATTTGTCTTTCATTTCTCTCAGCAATATTTTACAGTTTGAAGTGTATAGGTCTTGCATATTTTTCATTAAATTTATTCTTAAGTATGTTTTGTCACTCTTGTAAATGGACTTTTTTAAATTTCCTTTTCTAATTGTTGCCGAAAGTCTGTAAAAATAAAATTAATTTTTGTATATTAACTTTGTAACATGTGACCTTGCTAAACTCATTTATGAGTTCCAATAATGGTTTTATAGACTCTTAAGAGCTTTCTACATAAGAAATCATGTCATCTGCAAACAGAGGCAGTTTTAATACTGTTGAACTTTAAAATCTTTATTTCCACTTCAGTGGCTAGGACTGTCTGTTCAGTATTGAGTAGAAGTGATGAAAGTGGACATCATTGCCTTGTTCCCAACTTACTGAGAAAGTGTTCAATATTTCATTATTAAGAATACCTTTTTGGGGTTCCTGAGTGGCTCAGTGGGTTAAGCCTCTGACTTTTGATTTCGGCTCAGGTCATGATCTCAGGGTTGTGGGATCGAGCCCCACATTGGACTCTGTACCCCGTGTGGAGTCTGCTTGTCCCTCTCCCTCTGCTCTGGCTCTCTCTCTCAAATAAATAAATAAAATCTTAAGAAAAAAAGAATAGTTTTTTTTTTATCAGATTGAGGATGTTCCTTTCTATTCCTAGATTGCAGAGAGTTTTTATCATAAAGGTATGTTGAATTTTGTCAGCTGCTTTTTCTGCATCTATCAAATGATTGCGTGGTTTTACGCCTCAATTCTTTTAATTTGGTGCATTACATGATTGATTTTTTTAATTTATTTTTTTAAAGATTTTTATTTATTTATTGAGAGAGACAGTGATAAAGAGAGAGCATGAGAGGGGGAGAGTCAGAGGGAGAAGCCGACTCCCCGCCGAGCAGGGAGCCCCATGCGGGACTCGATTCCGGGACTCCAGGATCATGACCTGAGCCAAAGGCAGTCGCTTAACCAACTGAGCCACCCAGGCGACCTGATTTTTTTTTTTTAACTATCAAATGAACCTTGCATTCCTAGATAAACCCTTGTTATTCATGAGGTATTATTCTTTTTTATATATTGTTGGGTTTAATCTGCTTATAGTTTGTTGAGAATTTTTACATCTAAGTTCATGAGGGATGCTGGCCTCTTTTTCATATGTGTTTGTCAGGTTTTGGTATTAGCATTTACTGGTACCATAAAGCAAGTTGGGAAGTATATCCCATCCTCCTCTATTTTTTGAAAGAGTTTATGTAAGTTTGGTGTTATTTCTTCTCTGAATGGTTGATGGAATTTACCAGTGTGATTACCTGTGCCTAAAATACAGGTTTTCTGTCTCATCTCTTGTAAATATTAGTGATTTATATTTTTAAAGAATTTTTTCATTTCATCTATTAGTAGAAATTATTGGTATAAAGTTTTTCACAACATTCTCATATTCTCTTTCTATTATTTTAATGTCTGTGAGATATGTGGTGATAATCTCCCTTCATTCCTGATATTGGAAATTGGTGTTTTCTGTTTTTTCTTCAGCAGTCTAACAAAGTTTATCATTCTTTTGTTGTTGTTCTTCACAAAGAAACACCTTTGGAGTTTGTTAATTTTCTTTATTGCTTGCCTGTTTCTTATTACATTCATTTCTACTCTCATATTTATTATATTACTTGTTCTACTTTGGTTTACTTCGGGTTCGAGGTAGAATCTTAAGGCACTGATTTTAGACCTTTCTTCTTTTCTAATATAAGCATTTAAAGCCATAAAATTCCCGCTAAGCCCTAGTTCAGCCACAGCCCACCAATTCTGTTGTATTTTCATGATCATTAAGTTTTACATATTTTCTAGTTTCTCTATGATTTGTCTTTTACTCATGAGTTGTTTAGAAGTATGGGTTTAATTTAATATTGGGGTTTTCTTAGGCATCTTATTTTTATTGATTTCTAATTTAATGTAATTATGGTATGATTCAAGGACACATGCTACTCTAATTTCAATTCTTTTTATTTTATTAGGACTTGTTTTATAGCCCAGCTATGGTCTCTCTTGATGAATGTGTACAGTTGAAAAGTTGTTGGGTATAGTGTTCTATAAATAGGCTAAGGGGTTGATAAAGTTGTTTAGAGCCTCTGTGACTTTACTGAATTTTTTGTCTGGTGGTTCTATCAGTAGCAGGGATGGTTAAAATAATCCCACTATAACTGAAATTTTCTATTTCTTTTTTTAATCTGTCAATTTTTGCTTCGTGTATCTCGAGGCTCTATTCTTAGTCATGTACACATTAATAATCACCGTGTCTTCCTTATTAACTGGTCCATTACATTATACTTAAAGTTTATCTCTTTTTAAAAAATTATTGACTTTTTAGAGTCCATATATAAGCGATACCACACAGTATTTGTCTTCCTCTGTCTGGCTTATTTCACTGAGCATGATGCCCTCCAGATTCATCCATGTTGTAGCAAATGGCAGAATTTCCTTCCTTTTTGTTACAGAATAATATCCCATTGTCTGTCTATGCCACATTTTCTTTATTAATTTATCTATTGAAGGACATGTAGGTTCTTTCCATATCTTGGCTATTGTGAAGAGTGTTGCAATGAACATGGGTGTGAAAGTTCATCTCTTCTAGTCAACATAGAGTTGGGTCTTGCTTTTTCAAAAGAGCTATTCTGGTAAAATTCCAAAACTTTTGATTGGAGTATTTAGTTCATTAACACTTAATGTGATTGTATCTAGGTCTACCACTTTATTATTTCTTTTCTGTTGTCCACTCCACTCTATTCTTAATTCTTCTGTTTCCCTGCCTTCTGTTGGATTGTTCAAATATATTTTCAAATTTTGTTTTAACTTAGTTAGCAGATTTTTAGCTATATCACTGGGTGTTATTTCTTTGATGGTTGATCGAGGGATTACAAAAAAAATCCTTAGATTTTTACAGTATACTTAGAATTAATGCTGAATGTCTTTACATAAAATGGGAAAACCTTGCAACGGTGTAAGTCCATTTGCCACTCAAACCACTGCTACCAACGTTAAGTCCATAGCCATTCGAAGCACTGTTCCCTTGTACGCAATGTGTCATTTTTCTTTGCCTGCTTGCAAGATTTCCACTTTATTTTTCATTGGCAGCAGTTTAATTATGCTATCCTAGAAGCGATTTTATTCATAATTATCCTGTTTGGAAGTCCTGATACTTTGGATCTTTTGACAAATTTGGGGATTTTTTAGCCAGTATTTTCTCAAATATATTTTCTGCTCCATTGTCTCTCCCCTCTCCTTCTGAGACTCCCATTAACTTCATACTAAACCTTTGGATATTGTCCTACATGTCCCTAAATCTTGTTCAGTTTTTTAAATCTTTTTTCTTTTTTTTGCCTTCAGATTGGTATTTAAACTTTTTTAAATATTGGGTTTTAAAGTACAACAGAAAGCTCAGGTTTTAAAGTACAACAGAAGTCCACAATACTAAGATGTATTAATATTAAGTATGTAATACCATGATTTCATATACAATGAAGTTCAAAACCTGTCCTCAGTGTTGACAGCTCTCTCTAGAAAATGGAGATTTTGTGATAAGTTCATAACTTGAGTAGGAGCTAGGGATCTGGTTAGGAGATAGACACCAAGCAGAGAGTTTACAACACAGTGTTATGAGGTGCTAAAATCCAGATGTGAACAAAGCGCCATGGGAGCACAGAGGTGCAGATAGCTGCCACAACCCCAGAGAGTCAGTAAAGGCCTTCAGAGGACGGGCACTTCATTAGGCATTTTAGTTAGCAGGAACAGTCAGGCTTTGGCAGAACTAGAAGAACATCCTAGGCAGAAGGGTTCTGAGAAAGTGCTGCCGCAGTCTGGGAGGAAGAGGAAGAAGGAAATTGAGTGTCGTGTCTCCAAGGAGGGGCAGGAGAGTAGTTTACATCGGGCTGTCTGAAAATCAAGCTGAGGAGCAGCTTGTTGCATCACATGAAGGTACTGGTGGGAAAGGGTGAGCCTCCTCCTTTATCTTAGGAAGACAAAAGCAAGCTCTCTCTCCTCAGACTGGTTGAGAAGCCAAATCAATCTCCATTATGCAAAAGAAGAGGAAGAATACCCATGGCCGTCAGTTTGCTCCAGCCTCCATTTTCTCTCACTAGCCCGTGGTGCCCTCCCAACAAATCTCCCCAGTATTCCATTTACTCACTTCCAACCCATTTTCCACACTTGCAGCCAATCACCTTTTTAAAAACACAAATGAGAAGGTTAATCCAGTGCTGAAAGCCACTCACTGGCTTCCACTGCACTATAAATGCTGGGTTCGGGTCCACACCACTTCCCATGGCCTCATGCCCAGCCTCCCTACCTTCATGTATCACATTTGGTCACAGTGGCCTTCTGGCTGGTCCTACTCAGGCCAAGCTCTTGTGGGCATCAGGGCTTTGTGCTGCCTGTGTGGCCTCAAGTCACTCTTGTCACTTTCCCTCCATGTGGCTGGCTCCTTCTTAGCCGTTAGGTCCAGTGTGACTCTCAGCAACTCAGAAAGACCTTCCCTACACCAAGTCCCTTCCCTACTAAAACCTGTCACGAGGCCCAACTTATTTCATCCAAAGCACAAAGAACCATTTGCAATCTTTTGACCTATTTGTTCACCTGATTAATGTCTACCTCCCCCACTGGGCTATAGACACAACGGCAAGCATCTTGGCTGTCTTGTTCCTCATTAAGTCCCCAGCACCTAGTAGAGTCTCAAAAAATATGTGGGGATAAATAGCTATAACTGAATGCTAAAGGTCATGTTATCAACTCTGTATCACAGAGTGGGGATGAGTGGAGGGTGAAGGATCGGAAGAGGAGCAAGAAAACCCTATCGAAAGGGGGCAGCCCCGGTTGTCACTAGCCACCTGAAAGGAGGGCCCCAGGTGATCTTGCTGTGGGTCCTGCAGCTCCTTGGGAAGAAGGAGTAGCTTTGCCTATGAAAATGATGCTTTGGGTAAGGTGTGGAGCTCTCTTGTCCTCTGGGCACACGCTGGGAGGCACACGTCAGGGCTGGGACTTCCACACTCCGTGCAAGGCTACTGCGGAGGCAACCTCATTGCATGTCCCCCAGTTCATGCTTCTAAGCCACAGGATGACTTTGAAGAGCTTGCTTGTTCCATCTGCTTCTCTAACCCAACTCCTAGGAGAGGAAACCTATTCTGTCCCCTAGAGGTTGACATCTTATTCTCGGAAGATGGCAAGAATGAGAAAATTATTGAATATTCCATTAAGTTGCTTTATTTTAAAAACCACTGTGGTTTCTAAACCTAGGATACATTTTGGAAACTCTCGTGCCTGAAGCCCAGGCTGAGAAGCATCACATACTTAGAAGATGCACACCTAAGCGTTGGAAGCCGGCAGGAGAACCTTTATCCATCCCAAGCACTGGACAGGGAGAGACATAGCAGAAGGACGTGATGTTGCCATGTGCTTTTATTGAGTGAGATGCAATGTTTAGAACGTCTGCAACACACACCCCAAGTGGAATTTCTTTCAGTAACGATGCCATTAGCCAGTCTGGAACCCTCCGCTCACCATCCCCCGTGTCCCCTTGTTCTTTCTTATATGCCCTCATGGAACGAGAGTCACCTTCTTGACCCCCTCAGAGAATGTCTGTAGTCTTTCGCTATTTTCACTTGTGATAACAGGATGGAGGCCCACTCTACTCTGAGGCTGCCTTGGCTTACAGGGCTCAGTGTAGACACCAGTTCTCTTAGAATATTAAAGTAGGATACAAACACCAACCCCCCTCACCTCCAGCATCTTCATCCTGTTTCCTTCTGCCCCCCAACCTCCTCCCCAAACAACTAATTATCTAAACTCTATAGGAAAGAGTTTGGTGCCTAGAGTGGTGAGTTTCTCTGTTTCTGAATGTGTCTTTCCTGCCTCAGGTTCCCTGGGTCTTTGGTGCAGAGGACACGTGTCAAGAACAGAGCTGCGCATCTGGGTCAGAGAGTGGGCACAGTTCCCAAACCACCAGGACAGGGTGGCTGCTCAGGCTCCCCTCCTGGCAGGTCTCAAAGCCGCGGGACAACGATGTGCGTGCCCCCTCCCCCCGCCCAGAGCATCAGCCGAGGTCCATCCAGAGACAACAGAAGTCTGGAGGCCTTTGTGAAACAGGCCGGGACATCCTCCTTCGGTCTCACACAGGCAAAATCATCACTGTGACAACATCACAAGACTCTGCTACTGTGCACAAGCTTCGCTACGAGACCTAAAATGGAGTTTTCAGCAGAACAACCCCCCTCTGAGCCTATCTGCCTTCTGCTCCCCACTTCCAACCAGACGAGTATGCCTCCCTGAAATTTTAGAGATTCATATTCTCGCTGGGGAAATTAAAAAAGAAAAGAAAAGGAAAGAAAAGAAAGATCTTTCCTTTCCAGATTCCTCCTCTGTGCGGACTACATGAGGAGAAGTCTGTAAGAAATTGTGGGTTGATATCTCAGACAGGGGGAAAAAAAACACTTTAAATTGACAAATCAGTCCAAACCACTAAGGTTATAACTCTTTCTTTTCCCTCTCCAGCAGAATAGTAAAACAGACTTGTTATTGGCAGCTCTGTAGTGCTACGGAGAGGCCCACTCCAGCATGACATCAGCCCACCGCTTGACCCAAATCTACGATTTCACCAGAGAGCCTTTCCCTGCCTACTTTCCAATGTGCGGAAGATGCACATGGGGGACGGGGGAAGGAGGCATAAATAAGACACAGACTGGAGCCTTTAGGATGTGTTTAGCACATTTTTGTGACTTCCTTTAATACCACAGACCTTGGTTCTCCCACCATGAGGCGAACAAAAGACAAGCCTGAGATGGGGGCGGGGGGAGAGGAAGGCGGGGAGCGGGAGATCCATTCAGTAAAAAGTTGGGCTCGCCTACTTAACGTTTTTAATTGAAATGCTGAAAAAAGGAGGCAAAATGGAAAGAGAAGAAGGAACACCACAGCCGGGTAACTGCAGATATAAAAAGTCCCTTCATTAAATCCGTTGTTTTTTAATTCATAATTGAACTTAAATAAAGAGCGACCTATAGGCAGCTGTTTCTAATATCGAGTCCCCACCGCACATGAAAGACGCATTATTCCTGCAGCAGCCTCCCTACCCTTGGGTGTTATCAGCTGAACATGTTTTGAACCTACCTAATGCATTTGAGGTAGCTTGGGTTTATTTTTCTTTCAATAAAATAAATGGTTTTGTAATTAAATTTCTGCACTGCCTGTGCTTAATGGTTACACTGACAAGTGCTAATGTATGGCAAGAGAATGAGTTTGAAATGAAACATGCTGTTTTTGAATCTGCAAGCAATTTTGCAGCGGGGCCATCAGACCCCTCATGCCAGTGAAACATTTTCATTAATCCGCTCACCGCGCCCCTTGCCCACTCGGCCGGCCGAGAGAGGACACTTTTCAGGTCCCCCTTCACCCCCACCCACCCTTGCCTTTTTCTCAAACACACACACACACACACTCACACGTACGTGCACACGCACGCATACGTGCGCGCACACACGCGCGTACCCCCAAACATCATGAAGCAAGCCGTTGTTTGAAAACCATTTTGTGGTCTCTGGCAGGCAAGTCAGTGGAAATTCGCTGACTTTACACCATGAAATGTTGCAGCTGTCCCCTCCGAAGGGACTGGCTGCCTCAACATTTCAATCCCTGGCAGCCAGTCAACAAGAAAATCTGTCCCTCTGTTTTCCTATTTTTTGGGGTTTAACTTTTCCCCCTTAGCTAAATTTATTTTTGAATAAATCTTCTCACAGAGAATAGAGAACAGCTATCTTGCATGTCTGGTCTCGGTCTGCGTGAACCACTTACAGCCGTGGCAAAGGCGGCGCTTGGAAGAAGGTTCCTGAATGCAAACCTGGATGGTGGGCGGTGGTCTCTGCTGGCTCCCCTTCTGCCTGCTGCCCACTGCCCAGGGAGGAAGGCTGCAGCTGGTGCTTCGGCCCACACAGGTACAGGCCGTGGACGCACAACCTTGAGCCCTGTCCCTTCCCGGGAAGGCCATCTGACCACTAGCAGGATGGCTTTCCAAGGTGTGGCTGCTCTGGAGCCTGCTGGGCCCCCTCCTCAGAGGCCAAGAAGGGTGCACAGAGCCCACAAGCCATCTGGGTTACGGGGAGATAGAGAGCAATGGGGTCTCGGCTCCAGTGGCTCCCCACGAGTTGTGCGACTCAGCATTTTCACTCCAGGCTGGGGAGCGGAGCCAGGGGCTGCCCGCATGCATGCTGACTCACCACCGTCAGGGCAGGCCAGGATTACAAGCTGTCCTGCCCCAGCGCGGCCCTCTCTTGCTGTGTGCTAGGACAGGGTTTAGGGGAAGGGCTTCTGTGTGGTCCGGCCTCCCTGAATTTACTGCAGTGGAAGATGGAGGAGGCAGCTGCTAGGAAAGATCTCAGCTTCTCAGAGCTCCCCCATCCCTTTATAGGTCCAATTGCCTGTGGTAGGGAGGGACCAACCTTTCATTTCGTCAAAGGCTTGACTGCAGGAATCCTTGGCAAGGAGATGTAGAGACTTAGCTCTCCACCATGGTGTGAATGATGGGCAGAGCAAAGCCCCTCCTGGGGGGGTGTGGGGGGAGGAAGAAGCCTTAGAGTTAACTAGTATGTGGCTGGCAGGAGGGCAACTCTTGGAAGGAGGAGAGAGCAAAGATGTAGGGGGACTCTGGTCATAGCCAGATGACACCTTCACAGTGGCCTTATGACGAGCTAAAAAGTTCTGGTAGACTTATGGAAAAGGCAGAGACTTAATCTTATCCAGGGTAAAGGGGTGGAGGAGAGGCCCATGTCCCAGAAGGAAGAATGGAAGGACGGTGAGGGAGTGAAGCTGGAGGGCTACTCACAGGAGCCTCAGCTGAGGCTGAGCTGGGACCCTGACGAAGCTAAGATATAAATATTGTGAGAGCCCTGTCATCTACCACTCAGCCTACCCCCAAAGTGCTTATACATACTACCCCTGGACGGCAGTGGAACACGTGCCCTGCTCATTCACGCATGCACTCGGCAAGGTAGAAGTTCTCACTGTGTGCCAGGCAGGTCGCTGTGTCTTTCAGGGTACAGGCATAAAGACAACATGGTCTGCCCTCTCGAGAATGAGGTAAGTCCTCCAGGGGAGACACAAAGTGCTGCGTGACTTCAGAGGTGGAAGCAGGGAGCTGTGCGAGGAGGAACAAGAGAAAGCTTCACAGAAGAGACAAGTCTTAAAAGATGAGTAGGATTTCAAGAGGGGAGGATGACGTTCCAAGGTAAGGAACCAGCATGAGTGTGACGGGAACCACAGATGAGAATGACTAGTGGTCCCAAATAGAAGGTGGGTACCATGAGGGCGTGTGTGCACAGGTGTGCGTGTGTGTGCGTGCACACACATGTGCCTGCGTTGGGGGGGTGGGAAATAGAACTGAAGTTAAGATGGGCCACCCTGAGAGCCATGATCAGGAGGCTACGAAAGCCATGCTGTATTTTGCAAACCACAGCCATCCCTTAAAGGAGTTGGAGCCTTGAGGATGGGGGGGGGGGAAGGAAAGGAGAGGTGATGTGACCCCATCTCGGTATTTGTAGTAGACCCTGTGAGCCATAAAGAGCCATCAAGGAGTGGGCTGAGGAGGGACGACAGGTAGGCAGACCAAAGGCGATTTCAATAACCCAGGTCCGAGAGGAGGAGGGCTGGCAAGCACAGGCAGTTTTCCCTGAGAGAGGGGATGGATGTTGGGGACCCTGCAGAGGGCAGGGGCAACCAATCACATGTGTGGGTAGAAGGGAGGCACCAGCCAGTCGTTTGCTACCTTCGGGATGCCTGGGAAGATGCTCATGGCTAGGAGAGAGACAGGGAACCCTGAGGGAGAGGTGTTCTGGAGGGAGGGGAAGAGGAGGCCCCAGTTCCGACTGGATACGTGGAATTGGAGTGTCTGGTGGTGACTTTCATGAGACAACATCCAAGGGACAGTAGAGAGAGAAATGGACCAAAACAGGAGAAAGGCAGAACTCGGACCTGTCACACAGAGAGGTGCCAATGACACCAACGTGAGGGAACAGCAGGGGAAGCGGGAGATGAGGCGAGAAGAAAAGGGTGGACAGTTTTGACAGCAGAAGCTGAAACACATTTCTGATGCTTCAAGGAGGCCCCAGAGCGGGGAGGTGGTGGGGTCGTTGGGTTTGCAATAAATAGACAATGGTTGTCTTGCGGGGGAAGAGTCCAAGTCCAGGGAGGCTGAGTGGGAAGTGAGAAGCAGAGGCGGCAAGAGCGGGTTTCAAGCATTGTCACCGTGATGCGTGAGAAGTTCCCTTGGGTGATGGACCGCTGGACAATGTCCGGTGGGGAATCCGTAGTGGGGTTAGGGATGGGACCTGGGAGGGAACTCAGGGGCAGCACGATCATGGGGGAGGCGGAAAGAGGTGGAGGAATTGACCTTGGGAAGCAGCAGCAAGAAGGGGTGATGGGCCTGAGAATGTTGGGGTAGGAGCGAGACGGGTGACAGCTCTGCCAGCCTCTTGGGGAGGGAACCCATGGGAGCCTGTGCTGACTGCAGGGGGTAGGGGCGGAGGGCATGGCAAGCGTGGTGTGGCTTGGAAAGGCGAGGCAGGCAGGAAACGGGAGAGCAAGTCAAGCGGGAATGAATAATAGGGCATTGAGCAGCCCCGAGCAGCAAGCTGAAGATGGAAAGCTGGCTGGGCCCGGCCCGGTCTGCACAGCCGCGGCGCGCTCCAGCCCTTCTTGACAGGCTGGAAGCAGGAGCAGAAGTGGAGACCGCGGCGGGCCATCTCCGGCTCCCCATGGCGTCACAGCAGCAGCAGGAGGCCAGGGTGGGGAGAACTGGACAGCAGGAAGCCCCGGAGCTGACGTGCATGAGCTTGACCTCCAAAGTCGGTACAGCCTTGTCTTGGGCTGAAATTCGGAGACCCAATTTGGAAAAGCGCCAAGTAAAAAAATACACACTCGTGCCCGAGAGAATACATCCTAGAGGTTAGAAAACTAACCTCCCACGGAGGCTTCTCCTTCTCCACTCGGCCTTCTTGTGCTGCGTAATCCAGGCCCGTGGCTTTTTACATCGTTCCTCCTCTGTGCCTGCCACTGGGACACATTCTGTTGATTTACTAGCTTCCTGGAAAAAAAAAAAAAAAAAAAAAAAAAAGGTGCTATTCACATGAAGGTAACCTCGCTTCAAAAGAGCTTTGAGTCTACAAAATTCTGTAGTTCTTGCCCTCTTGCTGCTGTGGTAAAACAAAACAAAAACAAACAAGCAAAATCAGTTTCATGGAAACCTCATTGGTCTTTTGACTTGTTCTTGACATTCAGTGGGCTCGTCAAAGCTAAATAGATACTGAACAAATTCTACCCGGTTCAGTTTGGGAAGGTAAACCGCGTCAGAGCTGTGGTCAGGCCTGCACCCTCCACAGGATCCTGGCGCTGGTTACAGTACTACTGACTCTTTCTGTGAGAGGCAGCTTCCTAGTCTTGACCAGAGTGGAGAAAGGACCCCACGCAGGGTCAGAAAGCCTCAAGCTGGGGACAAGCCCAGAGGAAGGGGTGCAGCATCCTTTGGATACTGTCCACCAGGACCCTCCTTCCTGACAAGGGGAAGTGATTCTGTGGGGTCTGTTCTTCCTGCATCCTCTTTAAACGTTTCCAAGTCCCTCCCCAAAGTCCTAAGGAGACCTCTAAAGCCACTCTTTCTCTCCTTTTAACTGTAAACTGCTGTTAGTTTAGTTTAGTTAGTTTAGTTAGTTAGCAGAGTGGGATAAAGAAAGTCAGAGCCCCAGGAAAGCGTCAGTACCCGGGTTCTGTCCAGCCTAGAATCTGACAGCGATGACCCCCAGGCAGAGTTTGGGATGGGGGGGCTCCTGCACAGCCTCCAAAGGCAGAGTGTGGACTGAGCATTCAGGGAACAGCTTTCATGACACGTCCCAATTTTCCTGTGAGCTCTCTGTATTTCCCACCACGGCCACGTCTAGGAAGAGTGAAGTTCATAAGCTGACTCCCCACTCCCTAAAAGGTACACATCTTTCTATCCCAAAGGAGCCACTTTACCACCTTCAAGTTGATGACCCACCAAAGAGAAGAAGTAAATGCTTATGATTGGGACCGATGCCGTACTTAAACCCTTTGCCAAGTGTTCGCTTTTGCCAAACTGTTTCTTAAGAAGCA
This sequence comes from Callorhinus ursinus, assembly GCF_003265705.2. Taxonomy (NCBI): domain Eukaryota; kingdom Metazoa; phylum Chordata; class Mammalia; order Carnivora; family Otariidae; genus Callorhinus; species Callorhinus ursinus. Next base: position 74,899,586 of record NW_027397072.1, read on the forward strand.
TTATCCCCATTTTACTGGTGAGGAGCTGGGTTTGCATCATATCTGGATTAAAGCCTTAGCCTGTTCTCCATATTCATCTCACTGCCAAGTCTGTAACACCTGTATATGCTGCCTTATAGCAACCTCTGTCCAATTAAAAAGTTCTCTTATGTTGATGCCCCATGTCGGTTTCCATGTGGAAGACTGCTCAGAATTGAAACCTGTTGGCTGGAAGCCAATAAATCTTTCATCAGGTGTTCATCGAGACAAGCCGAGAGAGATCCCATCTGCAAGGACACAGCTACCTGCTTCGGAATACAGGAAAACAAGCAGAAAACATGTCCACTTGCCATGCCTTCCTTATAGCCAGGCCCCAGAGTTCTGGGCTGTCATTTCAAGATGCAAAACCAACATCACAAAATAAGGACCTGGTGATCTTCCAGGGGCCACTATTGCAGCACCATCCCACACCAGTGAGTCCCAAAGCAGCCTTCTTCAGTGATGAAAAATGCATCAGTGGGAGGCAGGCATTGCTAGACCCCACCCCCAACCAACTGTACCTTGCTTTGCTTCTTGATGTCTCCACTTGAACCCAGAGGAAGATGGCCAGCCTTGGAAGAAAAACATGGGAGCGTTCCAGCGATAAGCTAGTTAGCTCAGCACGCTGAGGCAGCTCACACTTTATGTAGCAGAACCGATTAAATGTCATGATTCATTCTCCCCTTGGCTTGCGGCCCTCATCGACACTTCCAGGAAGGAAGTTACACTGAGGAAGGAAGGGAAGAGGGAGGGAAGCAAGAACAACCCCCACCGTGAGAAGCTCCCTGACCTGGAACGGGGGAGGGTAGGACCTGAAGGCTGGCTGCAGAGAGGGGCAAGGAAAGCTGGGTGCTTTGGAGCCAGAGTGCTCATTATGAGAAATTTCTTAATGACCGTTAAGTCCTAAGGGAGGCACGTGAGCAATGCCTGGTGCCAAACATGCTTGCCCGGGGCCTCCTGTCCAGATGGAAAATGTGTAGAGAGTTAGAGAGGAAAGTAGAAGAAATGGTGTGGTTGCTGAAGATGACTGATGGCCTTGGGACGGCAAATCTTGCCCCTGTGGGATCAGGATTTCCTGGAATGAGACACAAAGATTAGTGACTTTCAGGTGAGAAAGAAACTCAGTTCCTGGGTTTTGGAACAAAATGTCTTTGTGGTTCCTTGAGGGTTTCATTTGTGTTCACCCACAGACCTCTGCTCATGACCTTTCTTCTCTCCACATGTCTGCATCCTAGTGGGCCAGAGCTCAGGGCTTCACGCAGGCCCCTTCATGAAATCATCCCTGATGGTCTAATCTGGGGTCTCCCTCCCCTGACCTGCTGCCCTGCTGTAGGCAGAAATGATGTTGGTTTGAGATTTTCCAAAAGGGATATGTTTTGGGGATGAATGTTTGTCTTCATGGAACCTCAGGGTTACTCAAAGATTCTGAGGGAATAACTTAATAAGATGTAATCTATTAAAACATGTTATGGAGTAAGATATAAAACTGGCAAGAACGTGTAAATGAAAGCTGAGACCTAAGGAAAATTTCATGAAGGTGGGGGATCACTCTGGGCCACACCCAACCGGATACCTGCTTGCTCTCCTCTCCCCTGGGGGACTTGGGTAAAAGAGCTGGAGAAATAGGCAGTAAGATGTGAGGGGACATTGGAGGGTTCCCTTTTCTTCATAGAGGCCAGAAAAATGGGAGGGGAAACTTTGCTGATTTCAAGTAAATGGCCATGGTTTCACCAATCTGCAATTTAAAAAAAACCACATAATAGCAAGCCAGAATAAAAAAGACAAGAAATAACAAATGTTGGCAAGGATGTGAAGAAAAAGGAACCCTTGTGCACTCTTGGTGAGAATACAAACTGGAAAACAGTATGGAGGCCCCTCAAAAAAATTAAAGATAGAAATACCCTATGACCCAGTAATTCCACTACTGGGTATTTACCCAAAGGAAACAAAAACACTAATTCAAAATGATACATGCACCCTTATGTTCATTGCAACATTATTTACAATAGCCAAGGTATAGAAGCAACCCAAGTGTCCACTGATAGAGGAATGGTAAAGAAGATATCATAGACACACACACACACACACACACACACACACACACACACACACACACACA
>NW_027397072.1:74901732-74953803 GCF_003265705.2 Callorhinus ursinus
TGGAATGTTACTCAGCCATAAAAAATGAGATCTTGCCATTTGAGTCAACATGGATGGATGTATTGTGCTACGTGAAATAAGTCGATACTGTATATGATACTGAAATACTACATGATTTCACTTACGTGTGGAATCTAAACAAAACAAATGAACAAACAAAAAAGCAGAAACTGACCCATAAATACAGAGAACAAACTGATGTTTGCCAGAGAGGAGGGGGTTAAGGAGATGGGCAAAATGGGTGAAGGGGAGGAGGAGATACAGGTTTCCAGGTATGGAATGAAGAAGTCACAGAGATGAAACGTACAGCACAGCGTAGGGAATACAGATATGAGTAGTGTAACTGTTGTATGGTGACAGACGAGAGCTACACTTGCGGTGAGCAGAGCGTAATGTATAGAGTTGTCAAATCACTGTGTTGTACGCCTGAAACTAATGTAACAGTCTGGGTCAGTTAGACTTCAATAAAAAAAAGTAGTGCCTGCAAGGTATCATAATGTGCTTCCTGCATATTGGGCACTGGACTGGTTGCATTACACAGATCACTTCAATCAATCCTCACGACAACCACTGAGGTGGGTATCACTCCCGCTTTATAGCTGACGAAGCCAAGCCACTATGAGGTAAAGTAACTCACCCCAAGTCAAAAAACTGGTACGATCCAGGGGCGCCTGGGTGGCTCAGTCAGTTAAGTGTCTGCCTTCGGCTCAGGTCATGGTCCCAGGGTCCTGGGATTGAGTCCCGTGTTAGGTTCCCTGCTCAGTGGGGAGCCTGCTTCTCCTTCTCCCTCTGCCCCTCCTGCCCCCACTCCTGCTCTCTCTCTCTCAAATAAATAAATAAAATCTTAAAAAAAAAAAAAAAAAGCTGGTAAGATCCAGACTCCTAGGTAATACTCCACGCCACTGTGGGCATAAGAAGGAAGAGACATGTGGCATGTGTCTCCACAACGTATCACAGGCCGTCCCTAACATTGTATGATTCTTGGTTGACCTCCACCACTGCAGGGACAGACTCCCAGCTCCAGTGGGGAGCTCAGTGTGTCCTACCCGTTCCTCTCCCTCCTGGGGCTCCTGGGCCAGGGGTGTGGGGACCTCACCTCCTGTACCATGATCTGGAAGGTCTCACGGGACCACAGCTTGCCTTTTCTAACCAGAGGTAAAAGGACTGATTCGGTCCATCCCTTTACAAGTTTGGGAATTACGAGGTCAGATCGAAATGTCCCGAAGTAAGAGATAAGGAGCAATTTGGAGGCAGCCAGGGAACGGCTGGTTGTGAATCCACTCTGCGCGGGGAGAACAGAGGGTGAGAACTCAAGGCTGGAGCCCCTCCGCCGGGACAGCTCATCTCCAAGAACTTTTCCATCCAGTAACTTCCTGCGTGATATTTTTCATTGCGGTCACAGTGAGGAACTCTGGTTATTTTTACTAACACACCCCACAGCCATTGCATTTATTTCGTCCTACAGCACTTTATGATGTGTCTGACCCAGGAAAATGTGTGACTCCTGGGGGTGTCAGGGGTGGTCTTCATTTTCTTCCCTCTCTCAGCTTTCCTTTTCCCTGGCACTTGCCTGCCGAGGGAGTGGGTTCTGACTTCCCATGCACGCTTTTCCACCGTCTGTTCAGATCTGCCCCATCTCCCAAGGGGCCCTTCTAACTTTACGTTGCACAAGTCCATGGCCCGGGGACTTGCCAAATCTGTCAAGTCTTAATGTTTTCCTTGGCAGGGACCCCATCACTCCGCGGAAATGGGTGGGATGAGCCGTCGGGGCTTGGTGCCGCTCCTCCGGGCGCCGAGTGCGGCCACTGGGGCTTTTTCCTGACGCCCTTCCCAGGCTCTTCCAGCTCTGGCATGCCCTGCATCCTGCCTCTTCCAAGCCTGCTGGCTTCTTGGAGCATCGCTGACTCGGGCGCCTCCCAGGCCCGCAGGAACATCATTAAGTCTGAAGCTTTATCTTCATCACCTCTTCCCACCTCACCCCAAGGGACGGGTGTCCCTTGCCTTCCCTGTCCTCTCCCCACTGCCACCCCTCTGGTGGCTCCAACCTTTCGGGCCAGAAGGGGAAAGTTCATTCTTCCATTCAACCAAGATTTGTACAGAGTATCTATACAACACTGTTCACCGTCCTAGGTTCTTAACAGTGAACTGAGCAGTGAACAGAACAGCCAGAAAGCCCAGCCCACATGGCGCTTACATTCTAAGTAAGCTCATAAACTTTGAAAAGGAGGTTGTTAGAAAGTTAATGTGCTGGGTCAGACTGCCTCCTTCTTAAAAGACAAGTCTGGAGAAGTACGGTTTAACCCCAAAAGGAACAAAGTACCGATGTAGAATTCCTGACATGTGTGGGGGTGATAGTTGGGAGCCAAGGACCTCTGGTCCTCTGGAACAGGGTTGGCTGAGCTATGGCCCATAGGTGGCCCACCGCCCATTCTGTACGGCCCACAAGCTAAGAATAATGTTTACATTTTGAAATGGTTGGAAAAAATCAACAGGAGAATAGTATTTTGTGGTGGGTGAACATTATATGACATTCATGTTTTGGTGTCCAGAAGTTTGATGGGGACACGGCCACTCCCACTCACTTACTCGTGGTCGCCGGCTGTTTTGGTACCACAACAGCAGACTTCAGTAGTTGTGACAGCGATTGCATGTGACCCCCCCAAAGCCTCAAACATTTTCTCTCCGGCCCTTTACAGAAAGTTTGCTGACCGCCACTGTTGAATCATATAGTGAAGTAGCGCTTTCTTCTCCATGTGCATCAGGCTGGCCCAGTTAGGCAGGCAGGAATCTCTCTTCTCAGTCGGTCCAAGGAAGAGAATCATGAAGTGGAGTTAACATTGGCAGCTGAGAACCTGTCCCTGACATCTGTTTTCTCTTCAGTGCACGTGGAGACAAGACCTCCTGGGAAGTGTCCGACACATGCAAGAGTCCCTCCTGGCAGAATCTTCGAAGTTGTTCGTCGAGTTCAGGAGCAAACCTTCACCTTGGGAGGTTCCGGGTTCCTTGGAGGGAGGACCCATCTGTGCTCTCAACTTTACAAGTTTAAATAATAATATTATGCCTGTGGAAAGGACACAGGACTAACAGTCAGCGGAGATGGGTTCAAATCCCCACTCTGCCACTTCATTAGTTGTATGGATTGGGCAAATTATTTAATCTGCAGAAAGAAGCCTCAGTTCTCTCATCTGTGAAATGGGCTGCGTTGCCCACTTCGAAAGGTTATTAAGAGAAACAAATGAGATCATACACGTGGAAGTGCTTTCCAACCTGGACAGTAGCATGCCAACACATCACCTTTCCTCTTTTCAAGAGTAGGGAGCAATATTAGCTGAATTATCATCCTTCATTTGGGTTTGTCTATGGAGACCCAGCCAGAGAGTTGGGGTGAGAAAGATCTAGAACGCTATTCTCCTGGACCTCAGTCAAGGTCTTGGCCTATCCTGAGGCCCCAACTCCCACCTCGCACCCTAGATTCCACCAACCCTCTGGAGTCAGCTTAGGGGATTCTCAACCGTGTGGGGGACAGAGGCCTTTCACAAGTAAATAAGAAGCATAATGACATCCCTGTGGTTCTTTGGCAGGATCGTGTCTCGTAGTTTGGAGGATGCCACAGCTGCCCTCCATCAAACTCCCCAAACCCCATACACCATAGGATGGAAACGCCAGCCACAGCCCCCTCGATCTGTTTGCTTATTTCTCCCCCCATCAGTAGCCCTTTCAAGTGCAGTGAGATCCCCCCCACCCCCACTATGTACCCCTGATTATCCTAAGTTCAACAACTATCTTTTTGAGGTAGTTTAGGGTTGCGGAAAGGGTGCAATATACAGAGGGGAATGATTTTTAAAAATTAAGACCTTCCTCCCTCGCTGGACTATAAGCATGTGAGGGGCAGAGGCTCGTTCTATTCTCCACGGTCATTGACACCTACACAGCACCTGGCACATGATAGGGGCTCCATAAACATTCTTTGAATGAATGGATCAGTGAGTAATGGCATCTTAGGATTTAATGACAAAGTGTCTTCCAGGTCATCCTATTGATAATTTTTATGAGTTTATACACATCCCTTCTATGCGAAACACAGCATTCTAAACACAGCAGGTGCCTAAAACACGTCAGTGGAAGATGACAGCAGTGACGATGAAGTTTGAAAAGACAGTGTCCCAACTCTCAAAATGAAATGAACAGAACAAGACACGTGAATAGGGTCAGTTCAATCACATCTCTAAAACAAACCAGAAAACCCCCTTCTTTTGCGAGAGGGCTGGTATCTTTCTTCAAGGATTTTGCTGCCGAAGGGTAATGATAACTTGGAACTTTGACATGTGATCTGGGAAGTTGGGGGGGGGGGGGGGGGGGTTTGTTGTTTCTTTTGTTGCATCTCCTGAGAAAATTCTCCAACTAGGAAAAAATACTCTGACAGTGACACACAAAGGCTGGTACTTATAACTACTGTCCTCACTGTTTAGGGGAAAGAAGTTTTAACTATAGGCCAGAGAACAGATGTCAAATCCCTGGCCTTCCTCTGCTATTTGCTGTTTGTTATGAGTCACTCTGGAGCCTGTCCGACCCGGCACCAGTTTTCGTGGGAGGCATCCATGTGTGACCAGAAGCGTGTGCTGATGGATGGGCTCACGTGAGGAGAGCTGGAAGGCGGGGCCTCAGGCTCCTGTTGGCTCCTGCCTTCTTTGCTTTTTGGGTCACTTTCTTCCTTCCCCACATTCTGCCTCCATCCCCTTTGTTCTTGCCTCCCAAGCTGGATTTTCACAATAAATGTGGGCTCTCATTTCAGTTCCCACAGCACTGGCTCGTTGGAGACAAAAGTGAGGGTGACAGAAACATCTCTGCTCAGGACGAATGTGTTGGCCACACCCCCCAAGGTGGCAGGAGTTGGAGAGGGCCATCTCCGGGGCAGCCGTGGGAAGAGATGAGTGACTTTCTTGGTCTTTTCACTTGGTGCCCCAAGAGAGAACCCTGTAGCCCCACCCTGACTTGCACACTCTCTTCAAAGCTTCCTGGAACCTTCCCAGGTTTTCTGGCTGGCTCAGTCATTTCCACCAGAGGACCTGATCTCTCCTCTCCCTTACTGATCTGAACTAAGCTCTGCCAGTTCCCCTTTCCCTTTATTTAAGCCACAATAATCCTGGGATTTTGCATATCAAGAAATCTAAGAAAAAACTCAAACACTTGGAATAAGGTTTCTTAAGCCTGGTGGACTTCATTAGCCAAGATCCCTGGTTCTTTTCCTGTTTTTCTTTAGCTCAGCTCCTGGGCCAGCCATGCAGAGCCCCAACCTGATAGGCATGTGTGAAGCTTCAGTAGATCTAGTTGGGTTTCCAAAATGGCTTATCCCATTTTGCACTCCAATCAGTGTTGTTGAAGATTCCATTGCTCAAGATGCCGGGTCACCGTGGTTATCACCAGTCTTGTTAATTTCAGTCCTTTTGGTGGAAATATATTAGTATCAAGTTGTGGTTTTAATGTGTATTTCCCTGAAGAATAATGATGTTGAGCACCTTTCCTTATACTTCTTGGCCATTTGGTTATCCTCTTTTGTAAAGTGCATTTCACGTCTTTTGCACATTTTTAACTGGAGGTAAGACCTTTGTCAATATATCTATTGCAAAAATCTTCTGTCAGTCTGTAACTTGCACTCTCCTCATGCTCATATGGCCCAGTGAAATCTTTCTGTAATATAAAACCACAGAGTTAGGAGGACTGAATCTATGGCGTGGCCAGCTGCTTTTACTTGATTGCATTTCCAAATCGCTTTCTTTCCAGAAAGTCAATAATATTTATAATTCAGCACCACAGAAGGTGCCCTTGCACCCCCTCTCAATCAATAGCCCCTTGGAAAAGTAAATTCTATCCTGACCGCTATCACCATAGATTTGTTTTGCCTGTTCTTGTCCTTCACATAAATGGAATCAAGCAATGTGTATTCTTTTGTATCTGGCTTCTTTTGCTCTAATCATGTCTGTGCGATTCATCCGCTTTGTGTAGAGCAATAGTTGGTTCTTTTTCGTGGCTCCATGATATTCCATTATTTACTACACTCTGAATTGTTTCCAAGTTGGTGCTATGCTGAATAAAGTTGATTATATATATATGTATGTATGTATGTATATATACACATATATAAATTTATATAATATTTATATTTATAAACATGTAAAATATATAAAGCAATATATTTTTTAAGATTTTTTTTTATTTTGAAGTAATCTCTACACTCAACACGGGGCTTGAACTCACAACCCTGAGATCAAGAATCACACTCTCCACTAACTGAGCCAGCCAAGTGCCCCAGAACATTTTTAAAAAGTAATCTCTACACCCAACATGGGGCTTGAACTCATGACCCCAAGATCAAGAATCACATGATCTACTTACTGAGCCACACCTTAAAACTATATATTCTTACAGGCCTTTGGATGGACACAGGCAAACTTGGGCCTATACCTAGGGATTGAGTCGCTGGGTCTTTAGGGTATGAATTACCGCTTTGTTTTAGTAGATACTGCAAATTTTTCCAACTGGTTGTACCAGTATACATCCCTACTCATAGTCTATGAGAATTTCAGTTGTTCTACATCCTCGCCAACAGTTGATATTGCCAATGGGTTTGGTTTTGTTTTGTTTTTTAATTTTGGCCCTTCTGCCATGTGTGTATCTTAGTGAAGCTTTAGTTTGCATTTTCTTGGTGACTAATGGCTTTGAGCATCTTTTCACATGCTTACTGGCCCCTTGGATATCCTCCTTTGTGAAGTGTCTGTTGAGTTTTTTGCACATTTGTTAACTGGTTTGTTTGGTATTTTTCTTATTGATTTATAAAAATTCTTTATGTATTTTAGGTATGAATCCTTCATCGGATATGTGTTGCTAATATTTTTCTCCTCGTCTATGGTTTGCCTTTTCATTCTCTTAATGATGTTTTTTGATGAATGGAAGTTCTTACATTGAATTAGGTTCACATTATCACTTGGTTCCTCGACTGCAGACAGTCTGCTTTGGGTCCTCTCTCCGCTTTCAGTTCCCAGGCTGTAGGCTGTTGTGTCCTGACCGGTAGGTCTCTCCCCTACCCTTCCCGCAGATCCCTTCTGCTCTGCCGGCTTGCTGTAGATTCCCTGCGGTGGGGGCTGAAGGCTTACTCCTCTTTGGAGAAGCAGAACTGGCTTCTTTTTCTAACTTGTGCCTGGCCAAATTCCTCTGTAGCCACGGGTCTTGAAGGTTGGAACTATTAGACGGCGGGGGTCTCCCTGCCCACCAGCAGCAGCCAGTCCTCCCTCCCTGGGTCCCTCTGCATTTCACATTCCAGTCTGAGCCCCACCCTGGGCTCCTTCCCCGAGCAGAGGTGATCCATTCGTCCTTATCAAGTCTTTTCCTGGCTCCGGTAACACCCCTCCTCCAAATGCTTTGGCAGGTGATCTTTGACACTTCCTTTGGTGTCCTCTGGGCAAGGGAGCAATTCTCCAGATCTCCACTCTCCTGGATTATGTTATAAACTTAGTTTTCACCTCAAGACCAAGACCTAATATCACAGGCTCAACATTTAAACTCCAAATGGGGGCCCAACATAAACCAGTCAAAATGGATCTACATGACCATTATATTGCATATCTCCAAAGTACTACTAGCCTGCCCCTCTCCCTCCTTCTAAGGGATTCTTCACTCGAACGTGAAGTGATCTGGAAATGAAATCAAGTAAAAGCAGAATCGCATAAACTTGGATGTGAAAAAAATGGCATCTTCATTTCTATAAACCTCTATTTGAAAACTAGCATTTCCTTACATTCTGAACATAGACAACAAACTGCAACATTAGCAGTCCCTGTGCCTCTGTCACCAACAGAAATCACAGCTACCTTCATATCACATAGTTGCTGATGATAGCTTCTCATTCACACTTATCACTATTTCAATCTTGCAGATATTATTAGACCCACCAATAGATCTTTCATTTAATGGGTTAAATATAATTCTGTCTCACAAATTAGTTTCTTAAAAATATTCTGATAAACTTAGTTCAATATAGTTTGTGCATTTTTTTAAGATTTTTTATTTATCCATTTGAGAGAGAGAGCGAGCGAGCAAGTGAGGGCAGGAGCAGGGGGGAGGGTCACTGGGAGAGGGAGAAGCAGACTCCCCACTAAGCAGGGAGCCCAGGATCCTGGTATCATGACCTGAACTGAAGGCAGATGCCTAACTGACTGAACCACCCAGGCGCCCCTAGTTTATGCATTTTAAGACACTCTGACCAGCAGTCTATAGGCTTTACAAAACTGCCAGAAAGTTCCCAGGGACAAAAAAAAAAAAAAGACTGAGAAACTCCTATTGGCAAGAGACCCTCTTAAACCCATAGCAACCTCAAGTCACACTGTGACCTACATTGATGAACAGGCAGCTATGCTTCTAGGTTGGGTGGTGATGAAAGTCTGCTCCATCTTTGTTACTCTGTTCCTTTGGGGGGGGGGGGGGGGGAGGATCTCAAGGAGCCCAGGCATGTGGCTCCAGTTTTCTCTAGATTCTGGCATTCCGGAGATTCTGGAAGAACAGGGCATCTCTTCTGCAGGTCAGAGGAAATGGGCAGCTCTCCAGCTAAATAGATTTCATGCTTGACTTCAAGGGAATAGCCCAAATGATGATCTGTTTGGGAGAGTAAATTAAAGAGGTAAGCGGGCATGCTGGTTTTATTTGGTTTAACTTTTGCTGTTTTAGTTGCTCCCCTAAGCATTTCGAAGGAAGAATATTGGTGGTCAGACCGCTTTTCCCAGCATCATTCTCTCCCCCCACGGCCCGATTCAAACTTTGGCCAGATCCTGCTTCTCAGGGGACACTGACCTTAGATTAGCCTGTAGGGAAGGCTTACTGGGCTCTCTTCTCTCCAGGCTGATCGAAACATGACTTACTTCTTTTCTCAGAGCTCCCAGTACTGAGTCCTGACGTCACTCCCTCCTCCCATCCTCATTTCTCCTAATCAGTGTCCTTCCTTGCATTTCTTGGTTCAGAATGTTCAGGAGGAAGAGTTGTCTCCCTTTCCTAGAATCCATGCTTTTATGTTCTAATTTGATGTTGAGTAACACAGAAAATGGAAGAGGTTTGATTACATCATGAATGAATCCAGTTCCTTGTCTCATGCCATGAAAGACCAGTGAGATTCACAGGTCCTAAAAATTGGTGACATATGCTTCGTGTCGCTATCTAAATATCCTTAAATAGTGTGTGTTTCTTCTGGGGCCCTCCCACCCCCACCTACCCCATGCATGCTAATCTTTCATTTCATCACACAAACCACTGGGCCAGTGAGTTGATGCGGTTGTTAAGTCAGGTGAGACACTTCTACTGACACCTTTGTCCTCTTCTTTTTTTTAAAGATTTTATTTATTTGATAGAGAGAGACAGCGAGACAGGAAATACAAGCAGGCGGAGTGGGAGGAGAGGGAGAAGCAGGCTTCCCGCTAAGCAGGGAGCCCGATGCAGGACTCGATCCCAGGACCCTGGGATCATGACCTAAGCTGAAGGCAGACACTTAAGGACTGAGCCACCCAGGCGTCCCACCTTTGTCTTCTTCTGTTAGGAATGCTTTTGGCATGGCTACCACCACCCCCTTCTCCTCCTCTTCCCTCCTCCCCATTAAGGACCCTTATTTTCACTGTTTTGCACGTGTTATTTTCAAAGAAAAGAGACCGCAGCTGATTCTGTGTGTGACATTCTTCCAAAGTGCTGTTAAGTTCTCCATAAAAAGCTAAGCTGTCATTTGTTGTTATCAGGACCACTAGCCAAATTGTTGAAGTTGACGGAGTTTTATTAGCTATGTTTTTGCAATTATGCAAAACTGCCTTACTTGGAGACAAGTGGGAGAACTCTGCCTTCACACTGGATTTGCTTATAGTTCTTAGCTGTGTAACACCAATGAACGGTCTTGAGCTGTTTCCAGCCCGTAGGGATGGGTGTCGGTTTCTTGGACACTGCTGGGGAATCTGTGAGTCTGGGCAGCATTTTCGAAGGCAGGCTGTCCTGTAACAAGCAGTGGGCTCTGTGAGTCATGACTGCAACGCAGTGATTCTAGTGTTGACCCTCCCCCCGACTAACGTGTGGCCTTGGATAGGTCCTTTCATGTTTTTTGTCTCCAGTCTTCTCTTCCATAAAGGGAGACAGGAGGCCTTGGATGAGTGCTGAATCCCTTCCAGTTTGCGTTGTCATTTTATTATTCCAATAAATTAATCACAAAAAGGTCATGAAAACATCCCAATTATAGCAATTAAGAAAAATAACTGCCATTCTGTTTTATATGGTGTTAAAGATTCCCTTTTGCCTCCTGAGCCTCTTAAAGACCCAATACGTGTACCCCTGAAACTCTACGACATCCCTATAAACTGTTTTTTTTAAATTGATTCTGGGCCAGTATGAAAATCCTGGGTCTTATTATCCAAGTCTCAGATTCTGAGTTGTTAGAAGGTCTATTTAAAATGGTATGTTTTTCTTGCATCAATTGTGAAGTGGTCAGATTTTCTGATGTTTTAACATTCATTGCCATTCATTATCTAAACACTCCTCTATAATCCGGTGCGTTGTATGAGGCTAATAAGTAGAATGGAATTCATTCCGGGTTTGATTGCATCTGCTGATTCTAGTGGAAGGCCTCTCTTATATCTGCTCCTCCTTTCTCAACATGGTTAAGGCAAAGAGACGTGGAAAACCTCAGACTCGGCTCAAGATTTTAAATCTCTGTGACTTGGGAGAAGAAAAAAAAATGTGGCTCTGCGTCTCCATCTCCAATGCCTAACAACTGTAGAGTGTGGTGATATTTCACATGAAGAGAAATCTCGTCACTAGATTTTTTTGAGTCCTACCGCTTTCTTTTCAAACATAGAATGTCCCCACCTGTATAATGCTCATAAGTCCTAATCATGTTTCCATGCCATTTGATATTTGTTTGACTTTATAATGTTTGGAGAAGGAATGATGGGGGCACAGGGCCACCGGGGGCACAGTGACATTTCACGGTCCGACTGCATCTCAGGCGAAAGGCAGCCAGGTTCACACTGCTGCTGGATGCCGCGCTTTGCCTCTTTACGATTATGGGATGCCATGGACGGATTCTTGGAAGGCTGCGTCCTCTAAGTCAAGTCATTATCCCATTGAACAAGGCTCTCTCTCTCTTATCTTCCGATTTCTGGTTCCTCTGCCACCACCCCCTCCTCAGTACACGCTAACACTTGTACTTGGACTACATTTTCCAAAACATATACGAGTTTCATTTACTGATTGCTCTGCTGTACTCCAAATGGCCCAGCATTTTGTCGATGAAAGAGTGTAAATCATGCCTTATGTGGGATATGGTAGGATATGATGTTTAGAGAAAGGAAAATATGCTTCCTTATAGAAGCACCAGGCACTCAACCATCTGGATTGGGGAGAACATTTTCAATCATTCATCCTGATGTTTTGTCTACGCGGTACACGTAGGGTGAGAGACTGAATGTTTCACTTCACATCCAGATGTTTTTGCATTATGCTGAAACAATTAAAAGATGTCAGTTATATTTTTAAGAATTTAAATAGGAAAAGTGTAACAGTTATACTAATTTAAGTTTTGAGATAGAAAAGATGAGGGAAAAAGGCATACTTTTGGCTGGTTCTTGATGCAATATGCTAGGTTTTTTTTTAACCACATATTTTGCAACTCAAGAATTTTAAAAAATTATGAAGAAATATCCCTAGAAATACGGCCTGTCACTAAAAATACAAGGATTGGGATTGTCGTTCAATAATAAAAACACTCGGGTCCTGCAAATTCAGGTAAGACGTGGGCAGTTAAAAGAAATGACTGTCAAAAATGGTTGCTTAACAGTTTAAGAACTGAGAGCATCATTCGAAATGACTCTCTGTAAATACGTGTATTCCTTGCACAAAAATGAGAATGCACGGTCCGTAGGTTTGTCGAAATTCTAACAGGATTTGCGAGGAGGCTTTTCAGGCCTTTTAAAGATGCATTTTTGAGAAATGCTTTGAATGATTCAAAACGGAAAATAAGATTCCATCTGCTGGAGCCACCTTGAACATCTGTCACAAGAGCACGAGCAGAAGGAAATGTTGAAACATTCTGCAACACAACCATTTTGGGGAAAAAAAGGTGTTTTGCGTTGTTTGGAGAACTGTATTTCTCTCGTATTCTCGCATTAAATGGGGTTGGGTCCAATGCTTGTTAGAAGACGTGTTCTGGGCATATTTCTTGTATTAGAAGACACAGCCATGAAAATTTCAACAGATTTTGCATTATTTCCAGGAAGGCACATAGATGTGCACATTACACATTAACTGTAGTATCCGATTGAACTGGCCTGGTACAGCACTTTTGCTGACTCAGCACATGGTTTCTCTTTTCCAGATTACTAAAACAACTTTCCTCCGGGGTAAAGGCTTCACAGAAAGCAAAGGGGAACAGAAATACAGAGGGCCCTTATTTTCACCCTTAATTATACCAAGTCCAAAGGCAAATGCAAAATCAGACTCAACTTTTCTAGGTTTATAGAATTAAAAACCTTCCTCCCCTTGCCTCTCTCCCACCACCAGCACCATAGGAATCCCATAAAGTTGGAACGAAGCTTGTTGCTCACCCATGAATTTGCACCAGGCCTCTTACGCTTGGGGCTGGACTCAGACGCAAGGTTACCCGTGCCTTTTTCATGCTTTGTGTAGGGTATTTTAAGCAAGGCAGGTCAGTCTCGGTTTTGTGGACTTGTACCAGCAAGTATTTCTTAAAAGTCATGCATTGAGTAAGCTGCCTATCCCAGACATCACATAGGCACTTGTAGGGCCCGGGGTGAACCTGGGGTCACAGCACGTGTCCACCTTCTCTGCCTGATTCAGCGCTGGAGCCTTCAGAGATGTAGGGTTGTGTGTGCCGACCCCAATGTACAGTGCTAAAAGGCTAGGGCCCCTTGCTACACATATCAAATTCTCCTAAGTTCACTTCTCTGTTCCGTGTACACTCAGCAGTCTGGTGCGGTGGGAATCGCTGGCTGGCAGGGTAGTTCGTGGACCCGGGTCAAGAGGAATATTGTGAACCTCCGGTCTCCCCGAAGCCTCCCACCTCCCCCGCCTCTGGCCTCCTCCATGGCCAGCTCACTAATCAATGCAAATGTCGCAGGAGGCCAGGTCCGCAATTGGCATTCCAGAGATCTCGGACCACCAGCCGAGCTTTAAATAAGTGCAGATGTGACAGGCGGGAGACCCGGGGAGGCCGCCCCTCCGCCCCGCACTGCTCTCCCGGCGCAGGCCAGTGCACACCGCCGCGGGCCTCGGCTGAGCGCGCGGGGTGCCAGCGGCGGCTGCGGCAGTACGTTCGGGAGGAACGGGGCGCGCACCTAGTAACCGCGGAGGCTACGGAGGCCCCCGAGTTTGAAGGCAGTGCGGGAATGGTGTGAGCCCGGTGGTCCATAACCTCCGTGGCCCCACTGCTTCTCCTCTCAAGTGGCTAGGGGAGTAACCTACCCTCGCCGCCAGCCCCGGCCTCCAAGGGCCCGACTGCCGAGTCTGGCTCGGGAAATTCTGAACTTGGCCGGCCGGGACGGCTGGGGAGGCTCCGCTCTTCCACCGCAGGGCCCGACACGCCGGCGACACGGAGAATCTGGAACTTCTCCCCAGCTTACCCCCCACCCCACGCGGAAAGACACCTTTGCCGTCCCAACCCCAGCCTGGAGGCTCGGTGCCGGGACGGAAGAGCCAAGTCGGAGCCGCAGAAAATGCGGTCCTGAGAGTGCGGGCCGAGGCGGAGCGGGCGGGAGCGGGAGAGGTCAAGCCCGGGTCAGTCCCAAGTCCGGGTGGCGGTTGAACGGCTCTGCCCGGGGGCGAGAAGCGGCGGGGGCGGCTCCACCTCTGCAGACCCCCTGCGGAACCCGCGACCCGCAGGCTCCCTTGTAGCCCCGACTGCCGGCTCCGAGTTTAAAGGCTTGGGGAGAGGGGGAAAGGCGAGAAAAAAACAAAAAACATAAAAACTCGAAGCCAAACGCATTCTTCGGTGTTTGGTCAGCCCCGAGCCCGATTCCGAATTTATTCACAACCAGCCCCCTAACTCTCCAATCTCGGGGAGGCTCCACGAGCCCTGTCTGGTCCCGGGCCGCGCGGCCACCTGCCTGCGGTCTACGTCCTCCGACCCGGGCCCTTGAGGTCCGAGCAAACCCTTTCGGCCTTTCGGGACCGCCTCCGCGGGTGCCACTCCCGGGGCCCAGAAGGGTGGCGGGGGCGCAGCTGCAGACCGCTCGGCAGCCGCCCGACGAGACGCCCGGCCCAGGTCCCCATACCATCCCCCGGCCCCGCGCATTCCCGCCTCTCCGGGCCCCAACGACGCCAGGCCTGCGCCCCGCCGCTGCGGGAACCGGTCCCCCCCCGGAAACCTGCAGGCCGCGGGGGGGGGGGGGCGCCGCGAGCGGTGCAGGGTCTTCTCCCCCGAGCGGCCGGCCCTGCAGCCAGCCCGGCCACCCCGGGCCTTCCCACCCGCCTCCCACACACGGGAGACCCTGGTCTGGCCGCCGACGGTCCGCCCCGAGCCTCGGCGCCTCTGCACACCCCCTCGGCCGCGGGGCACGCGGATCCGCGCAGCGGACGGCCGCCCGAGCCCCGGGGCTGCGAGCGTCACTGGCGCCTTCCGCCGCCGGCCACCCCCCGGGCGTCCCTTCCTCCCTCCCTGCCTCCGGGCCCGGCGCGGCGGCGGCGAGGGCTCCAGCCGAGAACCGCAGGCACCCGCGCGCACGAACCGGCCGCGCTCCGGCCGCGGGGCGCCGAGAGCCACGTGCGCCGAGCCTGGCCGCGGCAGCCGGGTCCCAGCCGCCCCCGGCGTCCGCAGCACCCCGCGCCGCCGCCCGCCCGCCGCGCCCGCCGCGCCCGCCGCAGCCGCTCGCTCGCCGGCACCTGCACCCTGCTCTCGCGCTTGCCTTCCCGTCCGCGAGTAGAAATGCTACGACCTTAAGCAAGTATGTTTTCGGAGACATGAACGAAAAAGACGAGGGGGCTACGACTGTCCGAGCGAGCGCCGAGGCACAGAAACGCGAACTGGCCCGGAGCAACCGGGCTCGGCGCAGAGACGCTTGTTACCAGCCGGGAGAGGCGACCGCCATGGG
Organism: Callorhinus ursinus; assembly: GCF_003265705.2. Taxonomy (NCBI): domain Eukaryota; kingdom Metazoa; phylum Chordata; class Mammalia; order Carnivora; family Otariidae; genus Callorhinus; species Callorhinus ursinus. The sequence continues at coordinate 74,916,855 of NW_027397072.1, forward strand.
TCTGCGGAAAGCGGAGCTCTTCTTCAAAGACAGGGTGATAAACCGCTTCAAATTATATCGAAAAACTATTCAAATCCTCAGTTATTTTCTGTGGACCTGTCCTCATTGAAATGCCGATTGTAAGCAAAACCAAAAACTTGAATTTATTGATGTAAGTCCTGTTCAAAGAGGCCAACAGGAGTATGAGACACACAACGATGACATTACTTGGCGATGCAACCACTACGCCATGCTTTGCGGAGACGTTCTAATGAATTTCTCTTTTTTAAGTGCAAAATGTAGCCAAGCAACTTCCCCTACAGCTAGCAATCCCAGATAATATGGTTACTTTCCTAATGTAAAGTTTCCTGGTGATGTATCATCTAAAACAGTATCCACAAGGTTTCCGATTGTGTCACATAAACAGCAGAACATAACCCGGCTAAAGAACTGTTAAGTCCCTTTATGTAAGTACCTGATGCCATCATTCAAAAATAGTTGTTGGTTCGTAGAACAAATCTAAATCACAGGGCCAAGCTTAGCTGCCCTTTCATGAATAATATCTCAACTTTCCTCCGATCCCAAAGAAGACAAACTGCAATGTCAGTATTTTGTTCTTTAGAGAGAATAAATTGTCCTTTCCCGCTGCCTGAGGTGCTCAGGAATGAGATGTGTTAGGCATTCATATGAGGATATTTTGGAAGATGGTGCAGGTGTGGGCTGACTTAAATTACTTGCTTTTGTGGGTTTTTTTTTAAAGGTCAAATGTAGGATCTGGTTTTAGGGAAGGCAGAGAATAAGATTTCCTGACGTGAGTTAAAATGCCCCTGTGCCCAGTCTCAGATGGAGGAGATAACACAAACCTGATAAGGCATTTAGCTGATGCATCCTGAAAAATGATGTGCCTATCAGCATGCATGTCATCAATCAAAAATTATTTAATATTTGCATTCAATTAGCCAAATGGCTCCACCATTTTGAGAATTTTCACAAATAAGCAATTAGCAAAATGATCAGTAAAATCTTCCACACCCACTCATTTAATGGTAAATTATTGAGCAATACTTTAACTTGTAGGAATATTTAATAGTTTGGGAATTTGTGGTGCAATTAAAAATGAAGTACAAGTATCTCACAGTTAAGTTTTCTGAACTGGTAGAAAATACTAACAGAATTACTTAGGTTTCTTTCTTTTTTTTTTTAATAATTTTGGAACAAAGACTAAATTTAGGTAACAAATCAGAAAAGCCCTAACATCTGAATATATGAGTTGAGTATATGGTTTCTTAAGTGATTTTTTTATATAAAATAGCTTAGTGGCCTTTAAAAAAATCTCTTGCTTAATTAAACACATAACATAAGGAATATTAAGATATGTGTTTTTGTCTTATGTAACTAGAATTCCTTACATACCAACATAAGAAACTAACAGCTATGTTGGCTACCTCCCTAAGTATCAGTAATTTAAATTCCCTGAATATAACTGACCTCAGTAAGTTGAATCATAGGACATAAAAGCTACTTCATAAGAACTCTTTATATATAATTATGCAAATCATAGTAGTTTTTAAGTCATTAATAACTAGACATATAAATTTTCTGGGTTGAAGGAGACACTGCAAATCTATCATATAATTTTCTAGCCATCTTTTAATATGAGGTAAATTATAGCATATAAACATCCTCAGGATCTGTTTTATTATAAGAAAATAATTTTCTTTCCTGTCAGAGATGCCCATGAGGGCACATTTTTATTATATATGTGAAAGCTGTTAAATTTGATGATTAAACACATAATTTCAAGCCATTTCTCAGAAAAGTTCTCAGACTATTCGGGGTATTTTACTTCTGAGTAATGAATTAAAAATACAAAATGCGTGGCATTTATATTGAATTTTTGTGACCGAGAATGTACCTAAAACAGGAAATACGTGCAAATAAAAACTAAAGAGTTAGGTCCAGATGAAAAAGGACATTCAAAATTCCACTTCACAGAAAAATGATCTATTTTACCAACAATTCTTGCAATATTTTCTCTCTCCAGGTCTGCCCTTTACAAAATGACGAAACTGTTCAGGGATCTGCGGACCAACCTCACACAATTGGAGCTGTGTGTGTGTGTGTGTGTGTGTGTGTGTGTGTGTGTGTGTGTGTGTTTCAATCTCCATTTGCCTTTGCAGGGCACAGAAATAAAGGAAAGATGAAAACCTTGAGCTACTCTGACACACATAAGGACTTAGAGTTTATTAATCAGAGAATTTAGCTTATCCCCTCTGCTATTCATCTGAAATTAATTAAGTGTGTAGAATTACAAGGTGGGTGTATCCGAGACAGCAGGCCCTGCTCGGACTAATCAAAAGGGCACATGTTGAATGAGTACAATTTAGTTAAGGTTAATCCAGTGAAGATGATACCTCCCTGGTCTTAATTACTCTAGGTGATAGATTGTGGAATGGGAGAGTAGGAAGGAAGGGAAGTTTGGTCTTACTGAATACCAGGATCTTCTAATTTAATTTAGCTCCCTGTTTTCACAGAGGCAAACAGTTTCCATTCAGAGAGCAGGACCACACTCTGGATTCTTGTTTAAGGTGGGTAAGAGAAAAAAAATAATTGCATGTGTATTCTTAAGAAAAATAAATGGAAAACACATATGAAGGTTTCAAAGCTGTTGGTGATAATGTGCCTTTTATTACAGACATGTCAGGTCGGAATTTTATCACAGCTCGGTGGATTCTTTGTGATTTCTGCGGGCGGCTAGTTACTTTTTTGAACTTTCTTCTGAGTGCTGGGACTGGGCAATGTGCTGAAATGAACAGAGATTGTTTCTGTACCTACACGACTGCATTAATGAAATGACTGCATATGTATTATTAAAAAACAACACAGTTTAAAATATTAACAAATACACAACTAACCGCCATGGATGAATCGCACAAACAAGATGTGGAGCATTAGAAGCAGATGCAAGAATACCTACTCTATGATTCCATTTATATAAAGCTCAAAAACAGACAACACAAATCTATGTGTTACAGGTCAGAGTAGTGATGGTCCTCGGGGGAGCACAAAACAAGAGAGGCTTCTGGGGGTGTTGATAATATTGTTTCTCAAGCTGGGTGCTGGTTACACAGGTGGGTCTGCTTTATGAAAATTCATTCAGCTCATGAATTTGTAAACTTATGATTTGAGCACTTTTCTGTATATATGCCTTGTTTCAATGAAACATTTACTTCACAGAATGAAAATGAATAAGAGAAAATACTAAGAAGGGAATGGGATTATAGAACGGAATATTCTTAAAAGACAGAGGTGCGAGGGCTGCTGAGTTCTTAATGTGTTCACTTTGCCATCTTTCCATCTGCTCGTGCACAAACGCTAAGATTACACCTCTGTATCCAGACTTTACTAAATATTTGGATCTTTCTTATTTCTTTTGCTTACGTGAAAGTCCCAGTTTGATTGAGGTGTTTCAGAATTTTATCCTATGTTGCTATTTAAGGTGCAGCTCTCCACCTCCCCCCCCCCACACACAAAAAGTTTATTTTCTCCTTGCGCATGCATTAAAAAATCATCAGTTGATTTTCTTGTTTTCAGTTTTGTGATATATTTTTGGCTCAAGAGGGAGTATCTGTTTCTGATTTATTAGCATTTGATCCCCTAGTTTCCTGCCATTGATCAAGCCTAATACTTAGCTCAGCTGATGAGTTTTATATGAAAACTGATATTTCAGGAAGACGGAAGGTTGGACCCATTTTTAATGTTTTTCCCCCTTCATCTCTCTCAGAGTTTGATGTACACGGGAGACACCTAGCAAAGCCTGAAACTATATTTCTTTTTCACTATGTCTCCCTGGCATAAAACCGTTTGGAAGTAAAACATGTATTTATCAATAGAAGAGATGTTTGTCCGGTGTCATCCACATGCTGCCAACTGTATATACATTTATACCCTCTTGCCAAAACAGGCCTTCACTGCGCTGCTAACCCGCTATATGCCATTCAATCTCCAGTGAAGTCATGGTGAATAAGGTCAGCTCCTTGGAAACATCTGCGTTTGATCAGTTTGCACGAAACGGGGGCCTTCCTAATGCTGGACTTCCCCGAAGTCCCCTATTGACAAGAGCTGATTCACTACCACTGCCCGAGCCTCCCTCAGGAAACCATTTTCCCCTCTCAACTATGAAATGCCCAGACTGGATTCTGCTCTCATGAGCCAAGAGACATCTGTGGTCCCACGCGTTCTGAGCTGGCAGCACCCTGTGGAGAATGTCCCTCCTTCAACAGGGAAGACGTTGTTCTAGTTATTGCTAAAGTTAGGGTGATTGGCGGTCTTTTATCCATGTCAGTACCGGGGAAGAGTGGCAAATGAACTCTGGTCAGAAAGTCATCTGTTGATGGTACGTGAACCACTGGAGACCCTGATAGGGTCGGTCCTGTGCTCCCAGGGGCACATCAGTGGAGGATTAGCATTAGCTGCTGTGTGTGTGTGTGTCTGTGTTTTCTTTTCTTTTCTCTTCTTTTCTTTCCTGTTCCTCTCCTCCCCTCACCCCCAGTCTTACTTTCAGCATTGTATTGTCAATACGTTATTCCACTATAAAAACCTAAAGGACAACCCTAGAGCCTCTTTTTCTTTAAAGCAAAAAATAACTTTTAGGACAGTCTGATAGTCCCAGATGGTATATTTTGATAGGCAGAATATACATTTTATTCATGACAGTCTAAAAGAGAAGTTGATGAAAAATCTAGTGTAAACTTTTACATGAAACATCAACCTGAAGATAGCATGAAAGACGTTTTAGAAAATTCGGGGCATCATTAAATTCATTCTACCTGTAGAACGTTCAGAAAATGCCCCATCAAGTGTTTACAAAATTTGTTTACCACAATTTTAAAATCTGCAAGTCTGACTGTCCTTCATTTACAAAGAGGCTGGGGCAATAGGCTGAAAAATCTAGTCCATGAGTTACATTTTCACTGAAGGGCTTCTGAGCCTAACAGGTACCAAGCAGGAGGCAAGAGACTCAAGGAACAGTCCCCCCTCTTCCGGAGCTGTCAGAGCAGTTGAGGGGATGAGACAAAAATACATAAAAATGTAAATAGCCGCAAGAAGTGTCAGGTAGGCAGCAAGGGCATAGCCACCCACGTGCCGATTAGCCACGTTTTCCTCCTGTTAAGGACATCAGAACTGGTTCCTGGTTGAAGCCTGAAGCCTCCGCTCGTGGTCCCATCTAAGGCCTCAGTGCCGCTGTTCCCCATCACCCCATCCGTGATCAGGATGCTGGGGTCAGGCAGACCTGCGCGTTATAATACCAGCGCTTCTGGAGCAGGGCAAGTTCCTGAACTGCTCTGGGCCTTGGGTTCCTCACCTATAAATAATAGCACTACCTCCTGCCTGGGGCCAGTGTATCAGACGGTGTCTGCACAGTGCTTAAAGCAACGCTGAGCGCCCTGCTCAGCGCGAGCCACTATGGTTGGTATTCATGTTCCTGCCCTTCTCCATCCCTCCCCACATCAGCCGGTCGTGTTGGCTTTAGTACCTCATGATTTCATTCAGATACAAAGGAAATTGTTTTGAAATACTTCAGAAAGCTGCTTTTTTCAAGCCTACTGGCTCTCCCAGCACAGTCCAGTTCCACAGGGATGGAAATTCAGGGTGATTCATATCACTGTCTTTCCCCCTAAGTGCAAAGTTACATACTGTACAAATAAAGGACCAGCTTTTTCCACCACAAAAGGATTATTTTAAAGGTCTCGCCATGAGTGTAGAAATCCTTGGCACCCGGGCCAGCGTGCCGTCCCAAATGTCAATATTCTGGAAAACCCGACTTTCCCGCAGAGATTTCACTGGCTTTACGCAAGTGACTCAAATGCTTTTCCTTAGCTCGGACTAGTCCCACATGTCGGGTGGTTTTCTTATTCATCTCTGCTTCTGAACCCCTCACGGCCATGGGGCCCCATTGCCTTCTTACCCCGGAGATCTCTCTCGTCCGCCGGGCCTCCTCCTGGGGGCTCTTCCACGCGCACGTCTTCTGGGTCCGCCTCTCTGCCCCGCACCACTGTTGGCCACTTGGCCCTCAGCAGCTCTCTTCTCTCTTCCGTCCCAGCTACCCCTCTTTTTTCCCTCTTGGCCATCCAGTCCTTTCTGCCACATTCCTCTCACCTCCCTGCTGTCTTTGGAATAAACCCTTGGCTGTCACCTTGAATGTTGTAAGCATTAGCCCTCCGGAGAGCTCTTCTTTCAAAATCAGCCTTTCCCAAGCTTCTCCCTTTGTTTTGCTCCCCAAAGCTCCCAAAGCAAGCACGCAATACCCTTGACCTTTGCTCTGTCTCCCTCCTGTGGCTGTCCTTGGGCTGATACTTGTCTGTCCTTGAGTGAAGGGGTGCGGCTGCAGGGGTGTCAAGAGGAAGAGGTTGGAGCCTTGACTCTTAGCCTCCTTCGCTTGGTCATGTCTTTCCTCTTCTACTGATCCATTAGGACGGGGCTGGAGCCAGCCATCACCTCCTCCTCTGGAACCACCTCTGGGAATTCTGCTCAACCCCACCTGCCTGCCCACCAGCACCGTCCGGAAGCGCAGTCCATTCCCAGCGAGTGTATTTACTCTGTCTCTTCCCACCGCCGCCCCCCAGGCCTGGAAACCCCCTCACTTTTGTGTCACGTCCTCAGGGAGGCTTCTTGACAAGAGCTGAGCCTAATTCAGCTCTTTATAGAACTGGGCAGGTTGCTGTCATTGAATTAAAAGTCCCATTCAATTCTGTTCAATCCAATTAATTTAAAATGTAAAGATGATCGGGGGTTGCTCTGAGTGGTGGAAGAGAAAGAAGAGAGGATGCCACCTGTCTCCCCCCGTGATGGAAAGTGAACTCACGTGAGGGAAATGGAGAGTGATGTGGGATCTGTGTGATAGGGAGAGGGGCTGGGTGACGGGCCTGGATCCCTGGGAGAAGTCAGGGCTTGTCTGTGTCTGAGGGGCTTTGGGGGATGAGAGGAAGTGTTCGCTTCTTTCAATCACATAAATGATTCATACTTAGCTTAGTATCCAATTTACTAATTTTAAAGCAATTAACATTTTGAAAATACTCACACGTTACCGAGTAGCTAATAAGTCAAGAATATCAACCTAACTAATTAGATTCCCCCTAACAAGTAAATATTTTTGCACACTTAAGCAATTAAAGTCTTTACAATTCTAATATATCAGATTCCCCTAATTGCTTAGGCACCTTAGAAAATAAATTGGCAATAATTTCATGATAATAAACTCATCAGCTCTCTTACGCTAAACTCTATTACACAAAAGCTAACACATACACTTACTTGTGATCCTTCTTTATGTTTTCATTCCCATTGTTAACTTTTTAGTTCTTTCTTCTTTGCCTTGGGTGTGATTTTTACTCAACCGCCCTAATGAGTCAGAGTTACTTTCTAAGCCAGGATAAGGCTGCAAATACAGGTGGATGGTCTCAATTCAGGACAGGGAGGAGTGACTTGGGTGTGCTTTCTAAGGTCAGTGTCTGGCCAGCCAGGCACTTTATTCAGAGACTTGATTTCATGACATCAGAACTATATGGATTATAGGTTCTGATCAAACAGATGCACTTTTATTGTTTTGATCTTAATCTTTACCCCCAATGATGCTTGTTCTGAGTATCTTCCCTTATCAATAGTGTAGTCTTATAGAAGAAAATCTGTAGCTGCCTAGCCTGAACATCTTCTCTTCATTTTACAGCAGGTATAAGCCTCTTTTGCAGTTGCTGGCTCTCAGTGAGTCCTGGTGTGGTTCCCTTTGAACTTGGATGTTTACTAAATTGGGCTTATCAGAACTATAGAGCTATATAAATATAGAGTATTGATGTTCCACACTCCACTAACTGTGAGAGCTGGACCGAGGCACTTTCCCTGAGCTCCTGGTTCAGTATCCTGGACTCCACCTCTGAAGTCCAATCAGCCCTAACCACCTGTCATGCTTGGATTCCAAGTGGCAAAATGCATGTGACATATCCCCGGGGTGTGGACCTTCATGGGAGGGGGGTGTGGCCAGGGCAGCGGAGTTGATGGGCTAAGTCTCGATCCTACCACTTGGTCTTCAAGGGTGGCAGGATTTGCCTGCACCAGAAAAGAGAGAGGGCAGCTAGAGAGGGGGAAAGACGTGAGCAAAGGCATGGCCACCGTGGCTCCGCCCCCTCTCCCTCTCTTGCCCTCCTGTTTTACTTTTCTATCCTTGTGAAACCAACCCCTGCAAAACACAATGGCTTAAGACAACAAGTTATTATGTCTCATGCCTCTGGCTGAGCTGGGTTGAACCAGACAGGTCTGCTCCGTGGAGTAGGGGTCGCTCGCAGGACTGCCTTCGGCTGCTAGACGGGCTGCGCCGGCAGGTCAAGGAAGGCTCCGTGCAAAAATCTGGGGCCCTGGTGCCTCCGCCTGCGGCCGTTCCTCCCATCGGGCCCTCTCCAGGCATGGTGGTCTCAGGATGGCCCAACTGCTCGCAGGGCTGCCGGCTTCCGAGAGGGAGAAGCAGAAGCTGCCTTTACGAAATCCTACACTTGGGAGTTCCATCGGGTCACCTGCACGCCATTCTATTGTTCAGAGCAGGTCCAAGGCCAGCCCAGCTGAACTAGCTCTCTGGATGGGAGCAGAGCATGAGCAGAGGAGGGCCGTGTCTGAGGACCGTCTGCTCCATTCCCCCCCCCCCCCCCCCCCCCGCCCCCCCCCCCCGCCCCCAGCCACACGCATGGTGCACGCGCAGCTGCCAGAGGGCTAAAAACAACCGCACTGGGGGAACAGACCTCCCGGCCCAGGCAAGTTCCGGTGCCAGGTGTTAGAATTTTCCATCTGTGAACAACTGTAATAAATGCTGGCGGCTCTGCTCATTTTGACTCTTCATCACACACCTTTGGTTACCGCTGAGTTTCTCAAGTGTGAGTCTCTTTTTCCCCCCCTAATTAGACCCAAAGCTCCCAGGGGCAGGGACCACCTGTTCTTGTCTCCTAGACCTAACTGTACCTTGAGTTAGGCTAGGAACTTATGAAGGAAGTCGAATTGGTATAAAATTCCATGCGTTCTTATTTCTTGAACGCTAACTAGAGGTCTAGAGTTAATAGCAGTGAACAGAATCGCCGCGCTCTGGAGCGTCCCCCGTTCCTGCATAACGGTCCCGACGGCGACTGTCAGATCTACCTATTCTCTTTGCACCTGTTGGCTTTACACACACTGTATCCTTGATCCTCCCAGCCACTCTCTGAAGAGAAGTTATTACTGTCCCCTTTTACACAAGAGGAAACTGAGGCTTTAAGGAGATGATGTCATTTTCTCCAGGCCAGAGTCTACCTGTGCCAGAGCCGGCATCCAAGCAGGAGACTTTGTGGCTCACGGGTGGGGCCATCACCTCCATTCTGTTACCAGCCATGCATGCAGAATGCCAGTCCTCAATGCACAGTTTTCAGTTATCCCCCGAACATCATGACCTGACCAAAACCCAGATCCTGAAAAGCACGTGGGTGCATGCACCTGTGTATGTCCCTGTATGCACCTGTGTAGAAGGCAGTCGACACTGGGAACTCTAGCACGTCCAGTGTCGTAAAGCAGTGGTTCACAAGGTGGTCCACGAGTCAAAACTATTTTCCAAACAACAGTAGGCCTCAATTGCCTTTTTCATTCTCATGCTATCACACGTATGCACTGGTGTTTTCCACCAGGGATATGCCCTGTTCCAGCACAACAGACTGGTTGCAGACGCATAGAAAGAAGCAAAATGACTTCTAATAAATCAGACATTAAAAAGGTTTCCAAAAATGGCAGACGAGGCCAGATTTCTCACTAGGCTTTTTCTTGTTGTTTCTGAATATGTAGTCCCTTTTCATGAAAGTATTATGTATGTGAATATATAATGGGTTTATTATTATTTTTAAATGAAGTGATAAATGAGTATTTTTAAATGTGCACAGTGTTAATTGCTCATATGGAAATTCTTGATAGGTATGATTCGTAGAAAGAGAAGCTGATTGGAGTCCACAATAATTTTTAAGAGTGCGGAAGGGAGTCCTGGGCCCTGGTGGTGCATGCCGCAGTGGGAGGGGGGTTGGAAGCCTTTGGCTCAGTAGGAGAAGCTAAAGCTGCTGGTCCTTTGCCTGAGTTGTGGTAAGCATTGTCAAAGACCTAATGGTGGGGAAATGAGATGCTCTCAGGCCTGAGAGAGCCCCTGGGAACCATGAAGAACCCCCTAAAAGTGAGAGCCAAGCAGGATTTTCTCTCCCCACCCCCCTGCCATCCAGAAGCCCCAGCAGAAGCTCAAAGAGTCAGGCGTGATTTCTTCGCTGCAAACTATGGCAGCAGTCATTTGCTACAGAGACCAGAATTCTCCTCTGTTCCTGAGAACCAGTGCTTTGGAAAGCACGGTCCAGGTGGGCGAGTGCATGGCTCTGATGTCCAAGGCCGGCAGATCAGGGCTGATCTCTAGATACCCAATATCTATACCCAAATTTGGTTCAGAAAAGAAAACCAGGCAAATCAACACTTGCTCACCGGCCTGGGTCTCCAGAAGGGGCTGACGCTCTCTCCTGCCCACCTCCACCTCCCCCACTCCGACCTGGCCCAGATCTCTGAGTGAGGCCTGGGAGCGAAGAGGCTTATGAGTCAAGGGCTGTGAAGAAGGAAATGCACTGCTCCGTTGCTGCTGGACTCCCTGTCTTTACCTCCAGCATCCTGCATCTGGGGTAGACAGTCCTACAGAACAACTGGATCACACCCACGTCACACTTTTTGTTTTTCCTAAAACTTGGTGACGGTTGTGAAGATGCCAAGGAAGGCGTGAACAAAACATCTACCCGACAGGCCCAGTCTACAAGCCCAGCCTCACCCTCCGACCTTGAACCACACCAGAGGATCACATGACCTAAAGCCAGCACCCTGCTCACCAGTAAGGTTTGCTACGGGGCTGGCGAGTGATGAAGCAACTCATCCCCTACACTGGGATTCCGGGCCCTGGGACAAGCTGCAATAAGGTGAGTCGGGGGGGGGGGGAGGACTAGAGCCTTAGCTCAGGAGGGCAAATCATCACTTCCTGTAAGAAGTGGGCCCCTGGTTCTCTTCCTGGCCCCGCCACGAGCACCTCCTTCTTGACCTCTCTCCTCTCCTATTTTTGCTTGTGTCCCACTCCTGCTTTCCACTTCTTCCTCCTACACTCTCCCTTCCTCTTCTAGGCTCTGGGCCTGGAATCCGTGAGACTTTGCCCTGCCGAAGACCCCAAAGAGCAGGAGGTGCAGCTGAGTCTGTGTCCTAACGCAGAAGACGGCAGAGGCGGGCACGGGGAGAAGGAGGGAGGCAGAACCGGAGTCAGCAAAGTGTCTTCAGTTTCAGAAAATAAGAAGCATGTGAATCTCAGATTGTGTAGATTTTCCTTAATTTGATTAAGATAATGATGCTATCTTTATGCAACTCCAATCACAGAAATGAATGTATCTGAAAATTTAGTGTCATACCAACCACATATTGAGTTGTTGACAATGCTTCTCTAAAAAGCTCTTAAAACTACAAAGTAATGCATCTCTAATGGTGGAATTCCAGGCACAGAGACAGACCAGTGTGAGTGATACTCAGGATAGAAGAGCTATTCCAGCCGCGCTCCAGTTACCCCAAATGGGCAACCATCTAGTCCAATTATGTAATAGGCAGCCTGCGTCAATTTTAATTTGAATGCATTTGCTTGTAAACTAAAATCACTTCTGGTGAATTATCCCTCCAACCAAGAGCTATAGGGCCTGAAGGTTTACACTGGTAATCCATTTTTTAAAAATTGCACATTGCTGGGGTGCCTGGGTGATGCAGTCAGTTAAGCATCTGACTCTTGGTTTCAGCTCAGGCCATGATCCCAAGGTTCTGGGATCCAGCTTCAAGTCGGCTCCATGCTCAGTGCAGAGTCTGCTTAAAGATTCTCTCCCTCTGCTCCTCCCCCTGCTCACCCTTACTCTCTCTCTCAAATTCAAATAAATAAATCTTTTTTAAAAATTGTGCATTGCTTCAGCAAAAGGTAACCTCTTGAGGCCCTCTATGAGAATAAGTTGTCTGGATGACTTGGTTCCGTGAGCGGAGGGGTAGAGTAGCATGCGTGCGTTCATTTATGTAACAAATATTTAATAAGGGAGGGAAGGAAGAAAGACTCTCTGCCTCAAGGCAAAGAGTAAATCCCCAGAAAGGAGAAAGGGAAAAGGAGGAGGGGGGTCTGCGGACTCTACAGTGTCAGCTTATTACTCACAATAGTCCCCCACATCACCTCCCTTCCCTGGCTTTGCCTTCTAGAATTAGGCAGCAAAAGCCCTCGGACACTCTTTGCATGAGCACGACCCATTTCTCTCTCAAGCAGGTCAAGTGGGAGCTGTCTGCTTGGGAGCGAGTCAGAAAGGCCCTCCCAGGCTCTCTCACCAGCCTCTCTCCGATGCCGGCTTACTCTTCCAGTGTAAGTGCAGGGCCCTAAAATACAAACCCCACTGCGGGGAAGTAACAGGTTAAGTCTTAAGCAGCCATTAACCCCCAGGAGGACGGGGTTGAAAAAGCAGCTACTGGTAAGGGAGAGGGTGCCAGGTATTTGGGACGGGATGCTTGGATTCAAATCCCTCCACTTCTTGGCGCATGATCCCTTCCCCTGCTTGAGAGACAGTTATTTCCCTCATCCCCGGTGAAACAGAATCCTATCACAGGCTGATGTGAGAGTTAAGAGAGAATATTTGCTGAATAGGTTTTTTGGGTCTAGAACACAATAATGCCCGTCATTATTATTCAATTTTATCAGGTCTTTTTGGGAGTGTCAGCTAGCTGGAATGAAGCTTAACAAGAGGCCTCAGAGGAGGGCTGGGGAGGGGAGGGGGAGAGCTCCCCCAGAGCATGGTCTAAGGCAGACTGGCTCGGGAGGGGTGCCAAGAAGGGAAATAAGGCAGGGGTCTTGAGGGGAGAAGTGGCTGTGGACGGAAAGCAAGAAAGATGCCCAAACTAAGCAGCCAGTTGTCCGAGAGTCAGACTCAGCTTCCCTTGCTGAAACACAGACTGTGGAAGATCCTTGAGAAGTGATCTGTAGAGGCCTGGGGCCTGTCTCCAGGGCCAGGGACAGCTTAGGAAGGGGAGAGGGAAGCCATAGGGTCTCTCGGTTTTGGAGGAAAACTTGGGGTTTCCTCACTGCCATTCTGCAGGCCATGGTGAGAGTCTGTCCCGTGCTGTGCCGTGGGCTGCAGAACAACCCAGGCCCTGCTTTGGGGCCAGAGGGCTGTGGACAATCAGGGCTCAGCCTAAGACATTTAGAGCAGGTGCTTTGCCCACCTACTGGGAACCTACAGACCGGAGTGAGGTGGGCCACAGGGCCCTCACTTAGCTCAAAACTGATTAAGAAACCACTTCTGATAGAGACCAATCTTCTGACGCGACTACCCTTATTTGGACTTCTGAACTTATTTGGACTTCTCAGGCATTCAAGGTTTTGCCCAGGGAAAGGCATCTGGTGGCGGAGGGGGGGGGGGAGGGAGGACTCATGAAAATCACTTTAAATTAACTTTAGACTGCTTCTTGTAGCAGGAGGGCTCTGTAGGCCCCAACTATGCTAATGCAGCCTTGAGGTTTGAAGGCAAATCCCCCCAAACACCAGCACTGGCCGCAGGAACCACTCTGAGAGCTGGCTCCCGGGGTAGTGAGGCTCTTACCACATTGTAAACTATACATTTGCAAATCTCACAGCTAATCCTCAGTACAGCCTGCGTGCAATCTAATATGAGTGTGAGAGCCCCGGAGGCAGCCTCGTGGCACAGGCAGACCCCGTCTTAAGCCTCACACTGAACAGAACCACTGGTTAGCCAGACGGCAAAATATGTAACTTGAAGTCCCCTTGCCATGAGAACCCCGTCTCTGGAATTTCCTGGCTTCGGGAGGGGTGGCGTTCAGTTTCTAACCTTTGCTTTCTGTTGCATTTTATTCCTGGGGTCATTTGTGTATTTGGTAGGGAGGCGAGGGGGCAGGGAGAAGAGAAGGAAAGAACTCCAAGAGAAGAACGAGGAGCCCAAGGCTGCCAAGAGCGCACTGTGGAGGGACCGAGCCATGCGCACGGAGGCCGGCGAAGCGCACCGTCGGGCCCCTTCCCACACACGCGTTGCCACAGGTTTTCCCACAGCCCCGTAATTGTGGCCAAGGGAAAACAGCTGTTCTATCAAGCAAGCACACTGGACTTGGGGTCACAAAAGCTCACTTCCAGCCCTGCTTTCACCACTTGCTCACTCAGGGACCTTTGGCAAATCTCTCTGCCTCTCTGAGTTTCAGCCTCCGCCTTTGTTAATGGGGTGGCGGTGCCTCGTGGAGAATCGTAAGGATTGGATGAAGTAAATGTGGGGGGGTGCGGAGGGCACCCAGAAGACTGTCTAGGGAGCTCTTTGGAATACCTGGGTTCAGAAATGTCTCTTCTGCGGGTTAGCACAGGAACAAACAAAATAGTGAGCAGCTACTGTGCGCTAGCCATCGGGGGGAGGTGAGGAAGAAAGACCACCATGAACAGTCAAGTGCTGAGGACCAGCCCTCAGAAGATGACTAACACGATGGGACATCTTTTACTTGGAATCGGTAACTGTTGAAAAGAGCTCAGAGGAGAGAAGAATAAGCATCAAATAATGGACCATAGAGTCTTTCAGGGGGATGTGGGCGGGGGGGGAGGCGCTTGAGAATGCCTCATCCTGTTCCCTTTGCATCCTGTGAGTGTTTCTTGCCCTAAGAAAGTCTGCCCAAATGTGCCCAAGTTCCAGCAGTCACAGGATCCTTGTCTAACTCTGCCTAAGCAATTCAAGCAAACATTTCTAGATTAAATTGGCTTCAGGGAGAGGTGGCGTCTTCTGCCTGATGATTTCTGGCTCTTATGCCCCAAGGCTATAGGCCCTGACACCATGCGGCGTGGGGCAAGGTACTGCCCGGGGAGGCAGAGTCTCTAGAAAGTTATAGTTCTGGATGTGCTTCTTTTTTAAAAAAGTCATCAGATGTCATCATATGATTCCATTTCTTGGCTCCTGCCTTAAGAAGCCCGAGACCGCCTCGGAGGGAATTTCTTGTTGATAGCCGAGGCCTTCAGACTGGAACCAAGCCACGCGTCCCGCCTCCCCGGCAGCCCGAAGGCTCAGGCTGCAGCCGCCGGGGAGGATTGGAGTTACAACTTCAAGAGTGCAGATGACATTTAAAAAATATCCGAGCATTACTGTCATTGCCTGAAAAACTCCTCTGTGCATTTCCCTGCGTGGATATTACTGGACAAGGGCCCCATCCTGCGGAGTGACTTCCGACCTCAGCCATGTCCGAAGGTGGCCCTAAAGTCTGGTGGTTTAGACGACGCTGCATGAACAGTGAGGGAGTCTAGTGTGCCTACAAGCCAGGAGTGGCCTTTCTGTGGAGAGTCAGCTTAGTCCCCGGGAGAGTAAAACCAGGATACAGATGGAGAGAAACAGACCAACAGAGGCAAAAGCCTATAAGAAAACACAGCAAGAAGCGAAATAAGTCAATCAGAGAAAGACAAGTATCATATGATCTCACTGATATGAGGAATTTGAGAAACAAGACAGAGGAGTGCCCCGCATCTGGCTCCCTGCTCTGCGGGAAGCCTGCTTCTCCCTCTCGCACTCCCCCTGCTTGTGTTCCCTCTCTCGCTGTGTCTCTCTCTGTCAAATAAATAGATAAAATCTTTAAAAACACAAACAAACAAACAAGACAGAGGATCACAGGGGAAGGGAGGGAAAAATGAAACAAGATGAAACCAGAGAGGGGGACAAACCATAAGAGACTCTTAATCTCAGGAAACAAACTGAGGGTTGCTGGATGGTGGGGGGGTGGGAGGGATGGGGTGGCTGGTGACGGACACCGGGGAGGGTATGTGCTATGGTGAGCACTGTGAATTGTGCAAGACTGTTGAATCACAGATCAGTACTTCTGAAACAAATAATGCAATATATGTTAATAAATTAAAAAAATAAAGAAAACAGCAATGTCTATGCAGTGGCAGTCTTGGTGAAAATGGCGAGATGGCTGATGGCTGTGTTTTTCTTCATACATCTCTGCTGTAACAATTGATAAGCAGGAAAAAAAGATAATTAGAAATTGGTCATTAGAAAATTTTCCAATTAACTATTAATTTAAGAATAAAACAAAACTATGCATGTTCTTTTGAATCTAAACCACCTGGGAGCCTGGTTCTGTCATATCTTGGGCAAGGGACTGAAATTTAAATTTCTGTTTTCTCATCTATAATTTGAAAGCAGCCGTGATCCCGCCAACCTCAAAGGACCATGGTGAAGACTAAGTGAAGTCAACCAGGTAAAGTGGTTGGTGGGGCACCTGGTCAGCCTCGGTGAGTATTACTTGTGTATCACCTCCCCTCTCTTCTGGGAACGAAATATATCTATGCGAAATGAGGCGTTGGTGCCGTCCCTCCTGGGCAGCAAAGGGAGAGAAGAAGTTCAAGTAGGGTCAGGTGGGACAGGGAGAGAGCCCAGTGCTCCCCAGCACGGCGACAATGAGCTCTGTTTTCCCGAACAGGCAGAGCTGAAGCACGCTGATAGGAGAAGTATCTTCCCACCATGTGGGAGTATGTCATAGTGCCTTTCAATGTGTTTCAAGTGCTGCCTTGGTTAGGTGTGTTTACTTTTTCTAGTAAGAAAACTAGCTATGTCTCCCTAACAGGGAGGTCAAATGGGAAATGGAGGAGCCACTTTGACCCTAATAAGAGCAGAGCACAATCCATCCGTTCGGACTATATGTGGCAGAACTGAAGAAAGCCTCTGTGAGCATCTGGCCAAGTTTTGCAAAGGAACTTGAACTGCCTGCCCTTGTTGGAGGGACACGGGGGTGGGGGGTTGCTGTCGAAGGAAGAAGAGAGGCAGCGGACTCAGAAACTTTGCGAAGATTGCGGCAGAGACTGCGTGGTGGGCCCCAACAGCCATCTCTTATTCTTGCTTTACTAACGGATCTCTGAATTTTAACAGGGCACATGGGTGCCCAGAATAAAGACACAGTTCCCAGCCTCCCCAGTGTAGCCCTGGGGCTAGGGTTTGGCCAAGAGGATGCATGCAACTGTGGGATCACGTCCCTGGAAGGAAGGAGCACGGCCTTCTTGTCCCTCGATGCCCCTTCCAGGGGCCAGACTATAGACATGATGGCTGGGGGGGGGGGGGGGGGGGGCTCCTAGGTCACCAACACAAAGGGAAGCTGTGTGTTGAGGACAGCGGAGCAGCACGACAGGAGTCAGTTTCACACGCTGTAAAACTGTCACAACAGCTGGGGACTATTGTGCTCAGACAGAGAAAAATCGACTCCTACCTTGTTTCAGCCGCTGCTGTTTTGGTTTTTATTGCAGGAGCCAGACCTGCATTCTAGTTCATGCAGGGAACAAAAAAAATACAAGACAAGAAAGTGGGTTTGGAAGAGACAAGTTGGGAGGGCGAGAATGTCCGTGGAAGACCTTCCTTCAAAAGCCTCAGCCTGGAAGGGGCCTGGGCTCAGCATCAGGACATGACCGAAGCACTGGAGAGTCAACCTTTGTCCCTCCCCTACTTGGTATTACCCCCAAAAGCTGCCCAGCCTCAGGGAAGAACGTGTTTGCCTGGGTGTCTGGTCTGCTGGGATTTTGTAGGACAAGTTGGCCCGTGGAAGTAGAAACCTTTTAAATAAAGTGGTATTCTTCCAAGTTTAGGCCACAAACTGGGGCCAACCCCCAAACTGTTTGAAACCAGCCCCGATGAGTGGAGCATAAACACTCCGGGTAAGCACGTGGCACCTTTTATAGGGATTTGACATTGCTACAACATCTGAGCCCGGGGTTGTTTTTCTAGCACTTTGCTTGTTTGTTACTTGACAAAAACAGTATTCTGCGGCGGACTGAAAATACACTGGAAAATAAATAAATAAATACCACAGACAGTTGGAGAAGATGGAGGGCTAGACACATATTGAGAAGGGAGTCCAGGTATGAGAATTATTTATCATTCCCGTAAGGTCCTGCGGTACGGCAGCTGAAAGAGAAAACGAGAAAGAACAGTGCCACTCTTCCTGCCACTTGCTAAGCTCAGTACCCTGCCATTGCTAGTGGGCACAATTCATGCTTCAACAGCCTTAGCCAGCCACGCCCACAGATCTATGCTAAACCATAGTTCGCCAAAAGGTAAAACCCTTAACTTCATGTACATAGAAAACCAACATGTGTCAAGGGTTTTCGTTAACTCATTCAGTGAGACAACCAGTGAGATGTCAAAACTAATTCAAGGGAGAATTTAAAGAACGGGCATAACGTGGGCGCCTGGGTGGCTCAGTTGGTTGAGCGACTGCCTTCGGCTCAGGTCATGATCCTGGAGTCCCGGGATCGAGTCCCGCATCGGGCTTCCTGCTCAGCGGGGAGTCTGCTTCTCCCTCTGACCCTCTTCCCTCTCGTGCTTTCTATCTCTCGTTCTCTCTCTCTCTCAAATAAATAAATAAAATCTTTAAAAAAAAAAAAAAGAACGGGCATACGTGTATATAGGGAATCAGAAATCTGACATGAATTTGTTAATTATTTACAATACCAGTTAATATCCTATAACACAGGGGCACCGGGGGGCTCAGTCAGTTAAACGTCTGACTCTTGCATTCGACTCAGGTCATGATCTCAGGGTCGTGAGGTCGAGCCCTGCATCAGGCTTCCCTCCAGCCGTGAGCCTGCTTAAGATTCTCTCTCTCTCTCTCTCTCTCTCTCCCTCTGTCCCTCCCCCAGCCTGCTCTCACCACTCTCTCTCTGTATCTCTCTAAAAATGTATATCCTATTACACAACAAAGTGTAATGTTTGGAATGTTCTTTCAACAGAGTTGAAATAATTGTCTCTCTACTGGACAAAACGTATTTATTTGATCTCTAGACATGAGAATCATTTGCATCTGTACATTTTCTACCACTAAACTTCTACCCCTGTGAATTAGCCTAGCTGAGAGGTGATCAAAGGTGCATCCACTTCTGAGTGAACTAACCTCTCAAGGGTCCACTAGATGACACAGACTACCCCACGGGAAGCTCACCGACTAAAGCGCCAACAACCCTTCTTTTTCAGGCCGAGCTTTCACTCTGAGTCTGTTCTAGGGAACAGATGAACCTCCTCGGCCTACTCAACCTATCCCCCAGCTCTTCAACAGATCACCGAGGATCCACTGAAGATCAGCAGGTCCCTTGGTTGTGGCCCTTGGGGTGCTACCTCTCTCTGTCATGAGGAAATCAAATGATTACTATGAACTCTCTTCACTTTAATCCTTTGTCCTCTAAATCCGTGGGTCCTACAGTTTCTCCCCAGCCTCTGATGAATGTTACCCACCTTTCTTTTATTTTCATCTCATCCCATTCTGAATAGGCTGGGTCCTTTGGCTCTGAGAGGTGGAACATCTGCAAAACAATCCACGTATCATTTTGCAGAGAGCTCTAATGATCAAACTCCTTGAATTGCATGACCAAATACCCTTTACCCTTGAATTGTATGACCAAATACCCAAGATGGGGATGCCCAGAAACAGTGAATGGAGAGTCTCCTGTAGCACAATATTTGCCTATCACCTAGGAGCATTTAGCACTCTGGGAGGCTAAAATTCTATTTCTTCTCTCTCCAGGTAGGCACAGCTGTGCAGGTGGGAGGCACCGAGGCTGATGCAACTGGGCAGGGTAGAAGAACAGCTAGATGGGGCTAGACCTGAGGGAGGAAACCAGGCTTAGCCACTTTTGACTTGTGTCGTTTCTTGCAAGTCACTTAAAACTTCTTAGGACCTCAAGTTCCTCAAATTACCTACCTGCAAGGGATGTTGTTGCAAGGATGAGCAATAATACGTGTGACTTCTCCAGCACACCCTGCACGCTCAGTACATGGGAATTACTATTATTATAAGAAGAGAGAGTTCACTGAGGGCTGGACAGTCCTGTAAGAGATGGGACTTGAACCAGGAAGGGAAGAAGAGGCCGAGAGGAGGGATGAAGAAGGAAAATGCGGGGGGGGGGAGGGGATTCCAGCAGCAAAAGTGGAGAAGCGGAAATAACAGGCCCACTCCAGAAGCCAGCTCTAGAGAGGAAACTGATGATTATGGGAGAGAAGTGGGACCAAAGGTGGGGCAGAGGGGCTAGAAAGCCGAGATAAGGAACTTGCACTTGAGGAAGCACAGAAGGGATCTGTGGAAGGTTCTAGAGGTCATCCTGGTTTGTATCCTACAGTTGTGTTTCTCTACTACAGCGCAACAAAAGCACCAGCGTCCATGAACCCTGCCTTGTTATTCTCACTTCATCCTCAATAGAACGGGGGCCTCTCAAGTCCTGAGGCACTTTGGGATAGGGCCGCCCTCCGGCGGCTGAACCCCCTGCAACTTTTCTAGGGGAATTCAGATCATAGTCTTATTTTATGGTAATTCTGGGAAGACATGTGAAGGCCAGCCAACCAGTTTACCTTCCAAATGGGGCTTCTTTCACCAAACCTTGAGAGTTTGAATCAGGGCTACCACCATAATTACTGCCGTGTGACACAAACCTACAAGTACACGCTGTTACCATCTTCAGAACATGCCTAATGGAAGTGACCTCCAGGAAGACTGAAAGGCACACAGTTATTATTTTTGACTATCAAGTTGGCATTTGCACTAACATTGATTAATTGCTTAGCCGCAGATAGAATTTAAGAAAACATAAAGCTACCTATGATTTACTCTCTAGATGTCAGATTAACCTGATGGTAATAAATTCTTAAAGGGGCAAATTGCTTGCATATTCCAAATCAGTCATAAGCAGCAGAGTATGCATTCTGCAGACTCTATAAGTGAGTTCCTATTTCTGAAATATTTAATGTCCCAGAGGTTCCCAAAACAACTCCAGAGTATGTGGCTTTCAAAGAGAGCAATGTTGATTTCTAGGCAGATTCATGGGGCGGGGAAAAAAGGAGCCATGTTTTATATTCCATTTTTCTTTGGTTCTCTCTCAATGGTGTAAAAATGTCTTGCTGAAAACTGATAATCTAAACAAATCTTGCAGAAACTTTTGCAGTTTTCATTTAGCTTATACGTAGTACTTTGTGCATGAGCACAAGGTGCTGGGCAGAAATTCTCAATTTGTACTTGTAGGTGTATTTTATTTCTGTCAACTAGATTACAAATTCACCAAAGGAAATAAAGACATTTTCTTTTTCTTTAGAATTTCCCACTAATACCTGATCCAGGACTCTTCATCTATTATATGTATTGTTAATTAGTAAATGCTATTAGTTAGGGAGGGATGCTCTCAACAGCTCATAACAAAAACTACATGCAGCTTCAACAACATGCATTCACTAGCTCGCATAGCGAGAAATTGGAAGGTCGGGCACAAGCAAGATTGGTCAATGCAGAGACTCAGCCATGACGGTAAGACCCAGGCTTTTTCCATTTTTCTGTTCCATCAACTTCCACAAATGGATTTTCTTATTCATCACACTCCACGTCCAAACACAGGAATTGCCATTTCTCTTTGCTCTTCTCTTGAGGAGAAAAATCTTTCCCAGAAGCCTCAGGCCAACCTCAGCTCAGGTCCGATTGGTCAGGACTGGGTCACGTGACCATGGCCTACGCAGCCATTTTGAGTTTCTTTGGCGGGGAGATGGCTACTACTAACCAGGAAACAATAGAAGGTTGATATTTGAGGGGCCACCGTGAATCTGTCACTATATCTGCTTGTAAGTGAGGTCTCTAAACTGAGGTGAAAGGTGACAGGGAGAAAAAAGTTTTGGAAGTTGTGTGGGAGGGAGAAGGGTAAGTTGGGAATCATGGATACCATGCCTAGTTTTAAGAAAATTTCCCAATTCTTCCAGGCCTGAAAGTTGTAAATAAAGTCATTACAGAAAGCAGTGGAGTATGGTGTTGACCCTGTAGCAAGTTCTGTTTACTACTCAGTTCTGTAAATTGGTTAAGACAATTGAAAAAGGCCAGGATCATCAGGGTCACCCTTGAAATACTCACTGCTGTATATATGTGCTCCATTACCTGCCCAAGTTTATAAAAGCTTGATCTAGTTTGCAGCCAATCTTGCTTGCAAATAAAATGTCTATTAGTAGGGGTGCCTGGGTGGCTCAGTCATTAAGCATCTGCCTTTGGCTCAGGTCCTGATCCCAGGGTCCTGGGATCGAGCCCCACATCAGGCTCTCTGCTCAGCGAGGAGTCTGCTTCTCCCTCCTCCCTCTCCCCCTGCTTGTGTTCCCGCTCTTGCTGTATTTCTCTCTGTCAAATAAATAAGTAAAATCTTAAAAAAAAAAAGTCTATTAGATTATTTGCAAAGATACAGAGCAAATGATAATTTGTTGACATGTGGTGTGATTGTATCACATTATAAAAAGGCAGGATGGCCAGTGGTCTGATGAAGCCACCAGCTGGATTAGCCTGTCTCTTCAGTACATGTGAGGACATCAAGTATTTAGATCAATTAGGACAGAAGGATCTGGGTATTTGGGAGATTGAAAAAATGAGTCCTAAATTACCTTTAAGTAACAGAAATCAACAGAATATACACTACACCTGCATAATATATAATTACACAATATAAAATATACAACATTAACATAATATAGAACATGTATAGCCTTATAATATATAGAACACAAACACATACTAAACAGAATACAATAGTAATATTTTAATTTATAATAAATTACTTTCCTTTTATTTCTTTTATGTTAGATATACCAGCTCACGTTACTAAGATAAAAAATGAACGCTGTGCAATCTTTTGAACAATGTAAGGTTGATAGGTTAGACATAGAGGAATCATGCCAGAAGAAGTGTATTGGCACCAGTGTAAAGAGAGCAGAAGTGTCTGTATGAAGCAAAAGGATGATCTATTTGCTAGGCTCCTGCAGACAGAAGGCTCATCTCCCTGGTATTATCTGGCTTTTCTGGAACATCACCCTCAAAAGCAGAGTTTTTCTTAGGTGTTAAACACTCACGACAGACTAAATCCTTAGGAAAACCTCAGTGCCTCTGTGGGGAACTTCACAGAGCTTTTAAGTGTTCATTGCTCTTAAAGTATTTGCCAAAAGTCAACACTTGAATTACAGTGGGCTCTTCTGCCGTGAGGAGCTGCGGATGAGATGGCTCCCGGGGAGAGCAGAGCCTCCTCACCCTTCCACTGCGTCATGCCAACTCTAGCCCAACTCGTGATGCCCAGCGCACTCAGCATGTGCGTTCCCAGCTGCCCTTCCACCCGCCGCCTTCCACCCTGCAAATGGACCACTCACAGATCAAGCACGGAGTGGGCAGAGGTGAAAGAGAAGGTGTGGACACTGTTCTCAGCTGAAAGAGCTCAGAGAAAACGACAAAACCCTCAGGAGCTAAAGGCTGGAGGGCCAACTGGACTGAGTGGAAATACCTCCTCCCTTCTTCGGCCTTGGCCGTAGTAAATGGTTAAAGGTCGTGGGTCTCCCCGGGTTTTCTCCCACAGGTGACTTGCACCCCACTCTTGGATACTCTCAATGGGCCAAAGACGCTGCTCACAAGAGTGGGGCCCTCGGGGTTGGGAGGGGGAATCACCACCATTCTCTGAATTTGGAGCTCCCCGGGGCAACGGAGAAGTAAACACTGTCAGAGCGCAGGCCCCGTCCGCAGTGTGGCCAGTGCCGAGTTGCAGGCGGGCCTTAGTCATGCTACGTGACAACCGGGTGAGATAAACACAGAGACTCTGGGTTTAACATTTCCGTCCGTGGGCTGCTGGGGCCTCTTCTGAGGGCACAAGGTGCTAGTCTTGCCAGCACTCTTTTTTTCCCTATTTCTGCCCTTAGCCTGGAGTGTCTAGCTCCTTCCTCCCTTACCCCGGAGTCCCAAGCGCGCTGAGTTTAGAGGTGGTGAGCTAATGTTCCATGCCCAAGCTGGGCACGGCTCCTGGATTTGCTACAGGGCACGAGACCTGAGCAGCACAGGGCCCAGCCTTCAATGGGTCCACACGTGGCTTAATGCACTGCTGCCACGGTCTTAACATTCTCGATAAGATTTGAACAAAGAGCCTCACGTTTTTATTTTGCACCAGACCTTGCAAATGATTCAGCCAGTCCTGTCTGCCCGATGGTCCTCAAAGCGATTGGGCCCTTCGCTCTCACTGTGTCCCGAGAGTGCTGTCCCCCCCTTCCAACTTTCTTTTTCAGAGAACCCTTAAGTCACCCAAGACACACTCCCAGCAGACCCCACGGGAGGCGGTAAACTCTGTCCTGACCACCAGTGATGGGGATAAAAATGAGACGGATGTGTACAGCCCTCACCCTCCCCTCCAGACCATTCCCAGCCCAACAGCTTCCATCATCCTCCCCCAAGAGGTCCTTTCTCTCAGTTAGTAGGCAGGTACTCACTACTCACAGCTGCCAAGAGCTCCTTGCGTGAGCACTAAGACCAGGAAGGATGGCATTTTACCCTCGTGGGATGGGACATCTACCTGGATGGACAAGCGTTGGCAGAGTTGTGCTATATGCTGAGTGCCAATAAAGAGATTGGAGAAGGAAGAGCTCAGCGGGGGGCTGGGGTGGTCAGAATGTAATGGATGAGGTCATGCTCTTACCTTATCTCCTTCTCTGCGCACGGACCAACCCTTAACCCTAGCCAGCCCTCTCACAAAAACATGCCACTGATAAGAGGAAGAGGGGCGAGCAGGGCTGGTAGAGGATCTCCATGCCCCAGCCCCTTAGAAAATAAAACAATTGCCACTGTAGTCCCTGTCGGTGAAGATAGATGAAGGGAAGCTCCTTCTTCTTAGCATAAATAATTAACTCAATAGCATCTCATTCAGAGGGCAACAGTTCTGGCAAGGAGGCAGCGACAGCCCACGAGTTGAGTAACACCGAAGTTTCTCTGGAACTGCAGGGGCCTGCTTACCAGTAATTAGTCTCATGCTCACTTCTTTATACCAGCAACACAAATTCTCTGAACCACCCAACTGAGGAGAGAGTTAATTTATTTGGATCATGCTAAAAACCTGAGGCTCTGGAGCTTTCTGCATTAAATGGGAATCTTCTGGGGGTTTTCTTCTTTAAACTAATTGCTTTCTAATAAAACAAACACTTATACGGCAGTGACCAGATGCCAGAGACTGTGCAAAAGGCTTAATACAGATGATCACTTGTGGACTTCACATCTGGGTAGGTAGATCCTGTTTGTGATGGGCCAAATGTTTGTGTCCCCCCCCCCAAATTCATATGCTGAAGCCTAACCCCCAGTGTGATGGTATTGGGAGGTGGGGCCTTTGGGAGGTGATTGGGTCATGAGGGTGGAGCCCTGGTGATGGGATGAGTGCCCTCATGAAAGAGCTCCCACAGAGGCCCCTCGGCCCTCTGTGCCCTGTGAGGACCCAGAAAGAAAATGGCTGTCTGTGAACCAGGAAGCAGGCTCTTGACAGACACTGAACCTGCTAGCGCCTGGATCTGGGACTTCTCAGCTTCCAGAACTGTGAGAAATAAATGTTTGTTCTTTAAACCACCCGGTCGATGGTATCTTTCCTACAGCAGCCTGAACTATTATTATCTTCAATTGACAAATGAGGCAACTGAGTCACGAAGAGGGTAAGTAACTTGCCCAAAGTCCTCAGACACACAACTGCAGATCCAAGATTTGAACCCTGGCAGTCTGGCACAGAGCCTGTCTTCTAAGTCATCGGCAACCCTTGCCTCCCCACCCCCCACCCTGCCAATTTCCTGGGAGTTGAGAGTAAAATAAGTGCTCTGGAGTTATTGGTTCTCTGGAGAAACAAAGAGACAGCTGGAAATTTAGAACCAGCCCGTGCTCTGAGCCTTTGACCACCCGCTGCAGACCTCTTCTCTTGACAGGTGGGTGAAGTTGAGCTCAGGCTCTTGAGCCCCCTCAGACACCTCATCTCTCCTAATTTCAGTTAATTCAATGTGGGATTTGAAGATTCTACCAAACACCAGGCATCTTAGAAGTATCTTGGAAGATGCCAGGAAGCAATTGTCAATTTTTATTAACCATGGTGCCTGTGGCTGCAGATCAGTCATTTGCTTATTCCTTGTAGAAAGTTCTCTGGGTAAGTTTGCCAGCTCAGGACCCTTCTACCTCTTGGTTATTATAACTTCCTATTTTCCCAGAATTTCCTCAACCAGTATTTCTATCTGCGGGATGAGTAGAAAGGGTGGAAGAAGAGTCAGAGCACCTTGCTCCTCTGGGCTCCCCAGCCAATATAATACCAAGGGCAGCCACCGTCAATTGGCATTTATCTTTACATGGAGGCTGTCCTCACTTTGCACAGTAGTGCTTACTGTAAAGGGGACAATAGAAGCTGAAACCCTGCGAAGTGATTTTAAGATTTTATTTATTTACTCATTTTAGAGAGAGAGAGAAAACGCAAGCGTGAGCAGGGGGAGGAGCAGAGGGGGAAGGAGATGGAGGGCAAAGAATCTCGTGCTGACTCCATGTTGAGCACAGAGCCCAACACGGGGCTCGATCTCACGACCCTGAGATCATGACCAGAGCCGAAACCAAGAGTCAGACACTTAACCTACTGAGCCACCCAGACGCCCGGCACAGCGATTTTTTTTTTAATAATCTTTAAATTTTTATTGTTATGTTAATCACCATACATTACATCATTAGTTTTTGATGTAGGGTTCCATGATTCATTGTTTGTGCATAACACCCAGTGCTCCACACAGAACGTGCCCTCTTTAATACCCATCACCAGGCTAACCCATCCCCCCACCCCCCTCCCCTCTAGAACCCTCAGTTTGTTTTCCAGAGTCCATCGTCTCTCATGGTTCGTCTCCCCCTCCGATTTACTCCCCTTCATTCTTCCCCTCCTGCTATCTTCTTCTTTTTTTCTTAACATATGTTGCATTATTTGTTTCAGAGGTACAGGCCTGTGATTCAACAGTCTTGCACAATTCACGGTGCTCACCATAGCACATACCCTCCCCAATGTCTATCACCCAGCCACCCCATCCCTCCCACCCCCCTCACCACTCCAGCAACCCTCAGTTTGTTTCCTGAGATTAAGAATTCCTCGTATCAGTGAGGTCATATGATACATGTCTTCCTCTGGTTGACTTATTTCACTCAGCATAACACCCTCCAGTTCCATCCACGTCCTTGCAAATGGCAAGATCTCATTCCTTTTGATGGCTGCATAATATTCCATTGTGTATATATACCACCTCTTCTTTATCCATTCATCTGTCGATGGACATCTTGGCTCTTTCCACAGTTTGGCTATTGTGGACATTGCTGCTATAAACATTGGGGTGCACGTACCCCTTCGGATCCCTACATTTGTATCTTTGTAGTAAATACACAGTAGTGCAATTGCTAGGTCATATGGTAGCTCTATTTTCAACTTTTTGGGGAACCTCCATACTGTTTTCCAGAGGGGTTGCACCAGCTTGCGTTCCCACCAACAGTGTAGGAGGGTTCCCCTTTCTCCACATCCCTGCCAACATCTGTTGTTTCCTGACTTGTTAATTTTAGCCATTCTGACGGGTGTGAGGTGGTATCTCATTGAGGTTTTGATTTGGATTTCCCTGATGCCGAGCGATGTTGAGCACTTTTTCATGTGTCTGTTGGCCATTTGGATGTCTTCTTTGGAAAAATGTCTGTTCATGTCTTCTGCCCATTTCTGGATTGGATCATTTGTTCTTTGGGTGTTGAGTTTGATAAGTTCTTTATAGATTTTGGATACTAGCCCTTTATCTGATATGTCATTTGCAAATATCTTCTCCCATTCTGTCGGTTGTCTTTTGGTTTTGTGGACTGTTTCTTTTGCTGTGCAAAAGCTTTTTATCTTGATGAAATCCCAATAGTTCATTTTTGCCCTGGCTTCCCTTGCCTTTGGCGACGTTTCTAGGAAGAAGTTGCTGCAGCTGAGGTTGAAGAGTTTGCTGCCTCTGTTCTCCTTTAGGATTTTGACGGACTCCTGTCTCACGTTTAGGTCTTCCAACCATTTGGAGTCTATTTTTGTGTGTGGTGTAAGGAAACGGTCCAGTTTCATTCTTCTGCATGTGGCTGTCCAATTTTCCCAACACCATTTGTTGAAGAGACTGTCTTTTTTCCATTGGACATTGTTTCCTGCTTTGTCAAAGATTAGTTGACCATAGAGTTGTGGGTCCATTTCTGGGCTCTCTATTCTGTTCCATTGATCTATGTGTCTGTTTTTCTGGCACAGTGATCTTAATAGTCACCAGAGAAATTCTCATTGTTCTGTGATCCTTAACATTTTTTGCAAGACTTTGAGAAATCTCTTATTGTCAGTTATAAATGTTCATTGAAGTGGAAAAAATAGTAAAACCAATATTTACTTAGTACATTGTCATCATTGTCACTTAAAACACTAGAAACTTTGGGGGCGCCTGGGTGGTGCAGTCGGTTAAGCAGCCAACTCTTGGTTTCAGCTCAAGTTGTGATATCATGGTTTGTGAGTACAAGCCCTGAGCTGGGCTCCACACTCAGCTCAGAGTCTGCTTGAGTTTCTCTCTCCCTCTCCCTCTGCCGCTCCCCTCACTGTGTGCATGCTCTTTCTCTCTCAAAGAAATAAATGGTTTTTTAAAAAAAACATTAGAAACTTTGAGAATTCACATATTTTATTTATTTAAAAAACCTATTCATTGAGAGAAGTTTGAATAGCGTTGGCTGCCTTCTCATCATAAAATGGATGCTAGAGAGTCAGCATCTTTGCTAGGCCTTACCACATTGTCATACCACTTTCCAAGTTTGGATCGGCTTCCAGTGCTCTTTTTCGTGCTTTCCATGTTGTAAAGTGTCTCTGAGAGGTTCTCTCATGAAGTGTTTTGCTAGTGTCACTGCCTTTGGGACATCTTCATCCTTGTTGTTGTCACCGCTCTCTTCACTGAAGTCGCTAAATTTGCCTTCACGAAGATTCTCAGCTGCATACCTTGAGTGTCTAGAAGTGCCACGTTGCCCGTGTTCCCATGGCCAGCCATTTTGCTAGAACTCCGCTTATGCTGGGTTGGACTTTCACTTCCAGCATCATTATTTTTGTTTCTTTGCTGTACTTTCATCTTTGTTGGCCCACTTCCCCTTTTGATTATCACATGGATTTCCCACTGGGCGACAGGAAATGTCACAGGTACATGTTTTGCTCTCTGTGTGTGAACTGAGCAACAGGTGTGCAGGAACCAGTCACAGGCGTGCTTGGAAAGAGATGATGCCATTGGTTACTGATCACGCGTGCCTCTGCTGTTTCCACAGAGATTTGTGGGCTGAAGAGCTGGCAGAGAAGTTTGCTTTATGCAGTTACTCACAGTTAAGGCGCATGGTAGCCGAGATCCGAACCCTGTTGTTGGGGACTGGTGTTATTGAACTCAGGGGTGATAACTGAAATTGATGCGTCTTTGAACTCTGCCAAGTGAGGACTGTCCCCACGTTACATCATTCAGCCCTCACTAGCTTTATGAAGGGTGCAGGTAATGCCACTACTGTAGCCCCTTGTAGAGGAAGAGGTGGAGGGAGGCCACCTAACTTGTGCCCACAAGCCCCTGGCAAGGTGGTGATGAGCAGGGACTTGGGAGCCTGCGCTCCCCACCACAACACCATGGGGCCTTGATTTGGAAGGAGAAAAGTCGGTTGTGCCTTTCTCTGGAGGGCCCCTCATCACAGAGAGTGCCTCATCACATTTCTTGCGTTTGGTCTACAGGGGATCTCGGACCCAGGTCTAATTTATACTTCCCATAGTGGTTCCTACACTGCTGACACAGGGCTTGGCTTGTCACCCACTGAGGCAGGGAAGAGAAGGATGATCACGTCCAAGGGAAGAAATGGAGTCCCAGAGAAAGGTCGAGCCTAGTCCTCACAACCCAGCAGGCCACCGGGGCACCTTCCCCAGTGTCACGCCATCTGGGGACACAACCAGAGCCTGAGCAAGGGCTGGCTCCGAAACAGGGCTGACTGGGCCCAAGGAGATGGCTGCGGCCCTGCCCCACGTCCTCCCCCTTCCACCACACTGGCCACCCTGTTGGGGATCCCCCACCCTGTCCCAAAAGCAGGAGAGCCTGCTCTTCTTACTCACTTGGCCCAGCCCAGATCAGAAGGATGTTTCTCATTAATAGGATCAGAAAAGGCATCTCTCTAAGAACAAAAGAAAACGTGGCTTCATTTGCCAGGGTTGCTCCCCTCGAAAGCCCTCAAAAAAAGCATACAAAATTGTTAAATTATCAAAACATTAATTAGATTGTTAAATAAGACCTACACTAATCCTCCAAGCATGTGGGGCAGGCCCTTTGGTGGATCTGGCCTCATGGCTTTGGGGTCTGGCTGGCACTTCCTTTCCAGAAAGTCTCAGTCTTAGAACAGCTTAAAAAAAAAAAAAAAGTAGTTGCTTGTGTAGAGACACCATCTGCTGCAGCGGTCAAATGGCAGGGCAGGCTGGGGGCTCCTCTGACATGACAGCCACCACAGAAGCCACCCCGCCTCCAGAGGGATCTGTGCCTGCCATCCCGCCCCCCCCCCCCGGGATCTGTGCCCGCCATCCTGCCATTCAAAATGCTCGGTTAGATCCTGTGATTTCATAGATGAAACTCACAGATTTATGGGTTTGCATCTGGTCCCTTCAAATATGTTGTAAGCATCTTGAGGGCAAGAACCAGCTATGAACGTGGTCAATTCTCAATGGTACAGACTTTAAAAATTAAATTAAAAAGAAATCTTTTATTTCTGTCCTATATTCTCTCCACTCCCCGCTTACCCCAGTTGATGTAAAAAGAAAGTGTGACCTGGAAATCTGCCTCACCTGCCGGTCCATATCTTGGGATAGTCCACAACCTGGGACGTAATCCCAGATTCGGCCCCAGAATCAAATGCATGGTCTGCTGCGAGGAGTTTCTGTCTTGCAGACACTGATGAGGAGGGGCCATACATCAGGCTGTGCAGCGGTGGAGGAAACTAACGTTTTCTGCTTTCCTGCTCCCCAAATTTCTTCTCCTATTTTTTTTTTTGGATTAAAATTCCAGAGATGGTTTGGACCTATTTGAATAAGACTGATGGGGAAAAAACATACCTCAAAAAACCTATATTGGGCAATTTGAATTAACTAACTACTTTAAAAATTCATCCATTGGATGCCTCTCAGCCATTGTGACAGGAATCTTAAGTCTGAAGAGCAATTCCCATTCTGTAAAGGACAAAAGAGGTTCAGAGAGGTTATGTAATTTCTCCACGTTTAACTAGTAAGTGTAAGGAGGAGGATTTGAATCCACTCTGATTCACCCCAAGGTCTGTTAGCTGCAACCTCATAATAGCCTCTGTAATGCTTTTGCCTGGCATGCACTCAGTTCTCAGGGTGTCCTTTTCTCCACGCTGTAATTCCTACTCAGCCTTCACACTCAGTTCAACCCCTCCCCCTTCCTCCTCTCACTCCCCTCTGGTACCCTCTGCTTAATTCTCTGACAGCATGTACACTTTGGCTTCTAACAGGGGGAGTTCCCTTGTCTGCCTCCCCTTCTAGCCTACGTAAACTCCTTGCACTCGAGAACTAGTTCTTATTCTTCTCATGCTCTCAGTGCTTAGTGTAGGACCTGGCCCTTAGTAGGGCTAGGTAGTGAAAGATAAGACAGCTTCTTCCTCCCATGCCCCCCCCATGTCTTGCTTCTCAACACTCGCCTTAGACCCAGCCATCATGTTGTGAGGAAGCTCGGGTCACAGTGAAGATGTTCTGGCCACAGCCCCAGCTGAGATCCCCAGTTGAGGCTACCGGAATAAATCAGGTGAAGGATAATGGTGGATTGGTCCTTGGTGGTAGTAGTGAAAATGCTAAAAAGTGGCTGGATTCTGGATCAGTTCTGAAGGGAGAGCTGACAGACTTTGCTGGTAATTCATAGTGAAGGGAGAGAGACAGTGAGAAAGAAAGAGAGGGCGTGGGAGAGAGAGTCAGAGGTTTAGGATGGCTCCAAGGCTTTTGGCCCAGGCATTGGAAGGATGGGGTTGCCGTGTCCTGAGGTAAAGCCTGGGGGGTGTGCCTTTTGGAGTGGGTGGTGGAATCTGGAGCTCTTCTTGGGGCATGTGAAGTTTGAGTCCCATATCCAAGCACAGATACTTACTGTGTTTGCAGCTAGATATGTGAGTCTAGAGTTCAGGGGGCCAAAGATAGAAATTTGAGAGTAATCAGCATGTAAATGATAATTAAAGGCATGAGAGAGGATGAGATCATCAAGAGAGGGAGTGTAGATAGAGAAGGGAGAAGGCCCAAAGACGGTATGGGGCCGTGTCAGCGCTCAGAGTTTGAGGACATAAGAAAGAACCAGCTTAAAACTGGAAGAAAACAAAGCAGGAGGAACCCGCAAAGGAGTCTGAAAGGGAGTGGCCAACCCACGAAGGGAGACACCACAGAGTAGAGTCCCGGAAGCCAAGGAAAGAATTTTAAGAACGATAAGGTGGTCATCTGTGTCAAAAGCTGCCACAGGTCAAGTAAGATAGCAAGAGAGTATCTCACCAATGGATTTAGCAACATGGTGGTCATTGGTAATCTTTTTTTTTTTAAGATTTTATTTATTACTCATTTGAGAGACAGAGAGAGAGAGAGGGAGGAAACACAAGCAGGCAGAGGCAGAGGGAGAAGCAGGCTCCCCGCGGAGCAGGGAGCCCGATGCGGGGCTCGATCCCAGGACCCTGAGATCATGACCCAAGCCGGAGGCAGCTGCTTAACCAACCGAACCACCCAGGCGCCCCGGTGGTCATTGGTAATCTTAACAAGAAGGTTTTGGTGGGGTGGTGAGGGCAAAAGCCTGATGGGAGTGCGTTCAAGAAGGAAGGAGGAACAGACAGCGGATAGAGCCCCCTCTTGAGAGAAGACCTGCTATGGGCAGCAGAGAAACGGTGCAGCAGCTGGAGGAGGTTGTAGGGTCAAGAGAGAGTCTTTTAAAATATCGAAGATATTACAACATTTTGATATGCTGATATAAGTCATCAGCAGCAGAGGGAGAAAAGAGGTGACAAGGCAGGAGAGAATTAACAGAAAGCCCTTGTAGCGGTGAAAGGGATGGTATCTGATGAGCCAGTGGAGAGGGATGGCTTCGGAGAAGAGTCGGGACGGTTCATGCACAGGACAGGGCGGGGAGGCAGAGTACAAGAGACAGATGTGAACAAATGAGTGAGTACGGTGGTGGGAGCACGTGGGAGTTCCCTTCTGACTGCGTTCTTGCAGAGAAAGGGGGGGCCGGGCTCTCCGAGTATAGACAACAGATTGAGGTAGTGAGAGCACCAGGGGAATTGGGGGGGGGGCACCAGGCACAACTAGGAGTCCAGTTGACATTAGTGCTCATGAATGTGAATATGAACTGTGTATGTCTTTACACATATTTGGCTGCATGGTGCAGGCATGAGGGGTTTAATTTTAAAAGGATTGGGATTTGCTGGGGATACAGTGAAGGAGGGAAGGGGCCAGAGAGTTGAGAGAAGGGGATATAATCATAGAACATGGAATCTAAGCTGCGAAAGGAGGAAAGAGCATGAAGGGCATTGACAAAGCAGTGAAAGCAATGCACTGTAGATCCCAGTGGCCATGAGCCAGGGCACACAGTGTCATTCTTGGAGCGTGGGCTGGATTTCAGGGCTCACTTGTCCCCTTGGCCAAGGACTTTTGTGCAGTATGCAAAATGCACAACTGTACGTGGCAGCCCTGGGTCAAAGGATAGTTGTGGCTGAGTACTAGAAGGAGGGGTCCAAGTCAGCAGGTGGTGATCCCAGAGTGGGAGGATGAAATTGAGATTGTGAGGAGGTGGCAGTCACTGGCAGTGGAAAGGTTATAAGGTGCGAATATCTGTGATAAGGTAGAGGACAAGGTATCGGAAAGGAGGTTATCAAGGAACTGAGAAGTCTGGACACTGGAAGGATTATCTTCATGGATATTGAAGTCACCAAAAACGATACCTGGAGTCTATGGGAAACAGTGCAGTGAGCCAGGGCTCTGGAGGTGACTGCCCCAGGAGACTATTACAAGCTCTCCAGGCTGATGGCATGTGCCTCAAAACAGGCATTTTGGAGAAGAGGGAGGAACAGTGATTCCCCAAGTGGTACGGAGGATCGGAGCATGACCCAGCGGCATGAGGGACGGAGAGGAAGCAGACCCCACTCGAAGGGTGGGTGGGCCAGCTTTTGGTTAGAGCAAGAGGGTGAAGAGCGCATCAGGGAGAAGCAGAGAACGGAAGGGATTTTGATGGTGGAGGACAAGGCCCAGAGACGTGGCTACCTGGGGGAGTGACAGATAGGCCGACATTAGGGGCTTCACGAAGCTGCCTGGAGGTGAGAACTAGGGTGTAGAGTGAGATCTGGGAGTCCCAGGCTTCTCAGGGTGATTGATACAAACAGCAATCAAAGGCATGACGGAATAAGGGCCAGGGCGCTGCGAGGCCGACTGTGGTCATGAGGCTGTGAGTATTGGGATGGGGACCTCTCGCAAGAGCACCCTAAACTCTGGGGCCCCTCTTTCCTCTTCACTGATGGCGGGGTGAGGTGGCCGGGGGGAGAGACTGTAGTACCCTTGGTCTGTATCCAATTACGTTACCAGAAAAATAAAGCCTTCCAGTTAGTCCCATTTTGGTGTTCCTCCCACCCCGGGTGTGTCTCTCTTAATGACAAGTGTAATTCACTCTCTCGGACCGAGTGTGACAAGTCTGTGAGGCCCTAGAGGGCCAGGCCTCCGCTGGCCTCCACTTGGGGAAGCCGCGTCCACACAGCTGCTCCCAACTCAGAACTCCAAGTGGAACGTCCAGCCCGCTAGGCCCTCCAAGGGCCCTCGTTCTCACCGCCTTCTAATGCACTGGCCAGAGCTGTTCTGTAAACTGTTGAGGCCATCTTCAGCTCACTCTAAACCGGAAGGACTAGATGTGTATCAGGAGAAACCAAAACACTGTTTGATTAATCACCACCTTGCAAGCTGGAGAGTGATGGCTGGGCACAAAATGTGGTCGTTATCTAAATGGAGTGCTGGTCGGTCCCCAGGATTCTGAACAAATGGACTCCCCTCTATTTATAAACAACCCTGAGGGATGAGCAGCTCGGTTTACGTTGAGAAGGGGCCATCGTTCATTTTTATCCATCATACTTGCTTTTAGTGATCTTATACACATACCCCGCTGGGGCTAGAATCTCAACAACCCAAGAGGTTTATGTGCTTTTAACACCAATTTTGAGGGTTTCTGTGTACATTTCATCAGCGGGGGCTTGCAGTGGGCCTGAAGCGCAGTGTGTGAGCTGATTCCTTCCTCGGGGCTTCACTCAGGGTTCATGATGCAGACGAAGTTGGGGAAACTACTGTTGGCCCCAAGGCTTTGTTTGTGACTCCGGGTGATTACAGAGGTGAGCAGGCAGGAGCCACTGAGACGACCAGGGTTCTCCTGGCAGGAAAGGGGATGGAGTGCAGCCAGGTACACAAGACCCTCTGTGATGTCTGGGTGAGCCTTGTGCCACCCGGGCCTGAAGCAGGCGTTTGGTATTTAGTATTTGCTAAAAGGATAGGAGAGAGAAGGAAGGGCTGGAAAGAGCAGAATTCCTCCACCTGGTGAATACAAATGATCTACTGTTAGAATCGCACTCCCATTGTTTCCAGCTCTCCTCAGATATCAATTCTTATGTTTCAAGTAGCCCCGAGAGAAGAACACTGATCATTATTCTCCCTTTGTAGGTGAGGAATTCGAAGCCCAGAGCAGTGAGGTGGCTTGCTTAAAGTCGCCGCCTGTTGACTGGACGGCAGGGCCAAGTCCCAGCTTTCTTATTGCCCACTCAGGAGTCCTTCCACTCAATCCTGAGTGAGTCCCCGTTGTCTGCCGGGCTCTGCCGAGAGTGCCCAAGCCTCTTCCACCCTGTGAAGGAAGAAAGCAAGCCGGTTGCGTGAGACAACAGAGATGCTGGCCAGTCCTGGTGTACGTAACACCAGCTGTAGGAGCTGAGTGGGTAGATCAGGGTGTCCCTGTGGGTGCAGGGCTGGCGTCCTTACAACAGCGCCATCCCATAATAACACAACGTGAGCCACGGAGGTCACTGAGCATGTTTCAGCCGCACTGCGAAAAGTAAAAAGAAACCGGTGAAATGAAATTTAGCAAAATATCCAAAATATCATCAGCATGTGTTCAATTTGTAATCAATATACGAAATTATTAATAAGATGTTTTAAATTCTTTTGTTTTGCATTAAATCTTTGAGATTCCCCCATGGATTTTATTCTTATTTTTTGAAAGTTTCATTGAGGAATAGTTGATGTACAAAAACCTGCCCCTATAGCATGTACACATTTCAGTGAGCCTGGACACATGCACACCCCCACAAAACCCTCACCACCCATGTGTACGTCAAAGCCCTATTCAAATCCTAAATTTTCATCAGTAATACTTATCTGTACCTATATTTCATAAAATACTCAGTTGAAAAAGATGATTCACCGATGTAGGCTGTTCCAAACATTTAAAATTTTCTAACAACTTACGTATCTGTTTTTAATGAGAATCTAAATGAACTAAAATGAAACATGTTTAAAATAAAGTTCTTTGGCCGTGCTAGCCACATTTTAAGTGCCCAGTAGCCACACATGGCTCATGGCTACCATACTGGATGGCTCAGCCGTAGAGAAGTCATGAAAACCATGGTGGCAGAAGCTTGGCTCTTTAGAATCTCAGAGTCTGGGAAGTGGGCCAGGTTTGCACTTTCCCAACATGTACCTGCCTGGCATCTTCTTTCCGTTTGTTATCCTGTTCAGCATGACTGCTAACAAAGAGGACAAGACCTCAGCTACGACCCACCCTTTAGGGCAGGAAAACTTGAGGAGGTGGTGGGCGTAGAAGGGTTTGGCATTCTGCAGCCTGTCTACTTGGACAGAGAATCCAAGGAGGCTGCCGGATAGCACACAGCAGTGCTCACTGAGGCCCGCCAGGGGATGGATATCCAAATAATCCTTTCAAGATACTTCTCCATGGCTATCAACACACACACACACACACACACACACACACACACACACACACACACA